>NW_026973688.1:15000-47500 GCF_035594125.1 Scylla paramamosain | reverse complement strand
ACACCACAAAAAGATGGAAAACCACCGATATTCCAAACAAAATTATAGAGGTCAAGTGAAAAGGTAAAAGCTTAATCGGACATGTGGCACATAAGGGAATATGCCATGTCATCAGGACCTGGGGATAAATCATTGCACTAGGACAAACCAATGTGTAGCTCTGACAGAGAAAATGGAATGTTATAAGACTCTCCACCAGCGGAGGCAGAAGTGAGCCAGGAGATTACAAATGTCAACGATGAAGTGCCATAGGTGTAGATCTTTTCTAGAGCCACTTCAAAAGTGCTCAGCAAATAGCTCGGCAAGTGCCTTTGGATCTGCCACCGTGCCCCTATCATAAGATAAAACAGGTGGGGGATGTGCAGAGTCCCTCCCAGATATTTTGTGGATTCTGTAGAAGACCTCAGTGAGTAAGGTGCCTACTGTGATGAGAGAGACATAACTTTCCCAAGACTCCCGTCAAGCAATCTTTAAGGTGTAATGCACATGGTCACGCCCTTGTCAAAAAGCTTCCAAGCAGTGAAGATCGAAGGCGAGAAAAGGCAGCACGCTTTTCTCGAATGGTGGCTGTACAATTTGCATTCTAGAAGAGAACAGAACGTTTAGAAAACTGTCCAGAGGTTTTTGGGACGGATTTAAGAGCAGCAGATTACAAGACATCAGTGAAATATGTTGCAGCCTCATCACAGTTTCTTATCTCCTCCATTAAGAGGGCACTGGTGCCGAGTTCTGTGAATAGATGTCAATCCGCTTTATCCGGCTTCTATTGTGGAAGTAGAAAGGTGCTGTTGATTTAAGTTATTTGAGATTTGGAACGTTGAATGTTGGATCAATGACCGGAAGAGGCCGTGCCATTGCAGACCTTATGAAGGAAAGAAAAGTGGATGTGTTATGCGTGCAGGAAACGAGATGGACAGGAAATAAGGCCAAAGAACTAGGTGATGGATTCAAACTTATTTATGGAGGGGCAAACAATGAAAAGAGAAATGGCATTGGAATTATTTTATCTAAGGATCTGAAAGACTTGGTTACAGAAGTGAACAGAAGAAATGATCGCATAATGTGGGTGCGACTGTCTTTGGATGAATTCCCAGTGAACATCTTCACTGTGTACGCACCACAAACGGGATGCCCAGAGGAGGAAAAGGAACAGTTTTGGTCGGATCTGCAGGAGGAATTGGAGAAGGTAGACGAAAGTGAAAGGTGCATAGTTGGAGGAGACATGAATGGACATATTGGAAAGGGAAATGATGTTATTAACCGGATCCATGGCGGAAATGCATATGGTGATGGAAATGAAGATGGAGAGAAAATTATAGACTTTGCTTTGGCTTTTGATTTGGTGATAGGAAACACAATATTCTGTAAGAAAAATGAACATCTAATTACGTATCGTAGCGGAGATAGAGCAAGTCAAATAGATTTCCTACTCTATCGCCGGAACAATATCAAGGAAATAAGAAATTGCAAGGTCATACCTGGTGATCACGTGACGGCACAACACCGTCTGGTTGTCATGGACCTCTCCATAACTGTTACACGCAGACAGAAAGAGAAAGTAACGACGGAGAGAAGGATTAAGTGGTTCAAACTGAAAGACCAAGATCTTAAACATACCTTTAAAGATAGATTGCTAAGTGATCTGGACATGGAAATAGAAGAGGTAAACGGATGGTGGAATAGAGTGAGTGAAACCATCTTGAGAGTTGGAAAAGAAGTGCTCAGTGAAAGTAGTGGCAAGATATGGGAAAATAAAGAGACATGGTGGTTTAATGAAGAGGTGCAGCAGAAAATACAAACAAAGAAGATGGCAAAGAAAAGATGGGAAACAACAAGGCTAGATATAGATAAGGAGTATTACAAACTGTGCAGTAAGGAAGCGAAAAGAACTGTAGCAATTGCTAAGTCGGATGGGTATGACAACCTTTATGAAGAGTTGGATACCGAGGAAGGACAACGGAGAGTATTTAAGTTGGCCAAGATGAGAAACAAGAGCACAAAGGACATTACGCATGTTAGACAGGTCAAGGATGAAAGGGGGATTGTGATACAAAAGGAAAGTGATATTCTAATAAGGTGGAAAGAATATTTTGAGAAGTTGCTAAATGTAGAAAATGAGAGATTCATTAGAGATGATGGAGAACCGAATGAACAATTAGTAGGGGAAGTGACAAGACAAGAGGTTGAAGAAGCACTGAAGAAAATGAAAAATGGCAAAGCAACAGGGCCCGACGGAATACCAGTAGAAGTGTGGAAAGTCTTGGAAGGAGAAGGAGTGGACATGTTGCACCAACTGATCAGAAAAATAATGGAGAAGGAAGTTATACCAGAAAAGTGGAGAGAAAGTACCCTGATACCTATATTTAAGGAGAAGGGAGACATCCAGAGCTGTGAGAACTATCGAGGGATAAAGCTAATGTCTCATACCCTTAAAGTATTTGAAAGGGTGTTGGACAGTAGACTGAGACAAGTGGTGCGTATCGGACGGCAACAGATAGGATTTATGAAGGGATTTGGGACAGTCGACGGAATTTTCGCACTTCGACAGAATATGGAAAAACATCGAGAAAAGCAGAAAGTACTACATATGGTTTTCATTGACTTAGAGAAAGCGTATGATAGGATCCCACGGCAAGAAGTATGGAGAGGCCTGAGAAAAAGAGGAGTGCCAGAAAAGTATGTCAGAATTGTCCAAGAATGCTACAGGAATGTTACAACTAGAGTTCGGAGTACAGTTGGCACAACGGATAGCTTTCAGGTGAAAGTCGGCTTACACCAAGGATCGGCACTAAGCCCACTATTATTCAACATAGTGTTCGATGTCATAACGGAAAATGTCAGAGAGGAACCACCCTGGTGTGTATTATATGCTGATGACATTGTCTTAGTGACCGAAAGGAGAGGACAGCTGGAAAGAAAATTAGAAGAATGGAGAGTTGCTTTGGAAAGCAGAGGAATGAGGATTAGTAGGTCCAAAACTGAATATTTTACGACGGATACAAGGGGCGATCAACAGGCCACAATTAGACTGAATGGTGAAAAGTTGAAGAGAGTGAAAACATTTAAGTACTTGGGATCGATGGTAGACGAGACAGGGGAAATGGAAAAAGAAGTGAACTTCCGGATTCAGTGTGGCTGGAACAATTGGCGGCAAGTTTCGGGTGTGATATGCGATAGAAGGGTACCAGTAAGAGTGAAGGGCAAAGTCCACAAAGCAGTCGTTAGACCTGCTTTGATGTATGGGCTAGAAGCAGCACCTTTGAAGAAGATTGAAGAGAGGAAGATGGATGTAGCGGAGATGAAGATGTTGAGATGGATGGTGGGAGTCAACAGAACAGACCGAATTAGGAATAAGTACATAAGAGGAACGGTGAAAGTAGTTGAAGTCTCCAAGAAGATCCAGGAGTCAAGGTTGAGGTGGTATGAACACTTGAGAAGAAGAGTTGGCGAAGACCACGTAGGAAGGGAGATCATGGAAATGGAGGTGGAGGGAGTTAGAAGAAGAGGACGGCCCAAAAGAAGATGGATTGACTGCATAAACGGAGATCTTGGGGAGAAGAATATAAATCCAGAAATGGCAAACAATAGAAATACGTGGAGAAGGCTCATTCACAACGGCGACCCCGAATAGGGAAAAGCTGGGAAGAAGAAGAAGAAGAAGTTAACTGTTCACTATAATTTATTTCTAGTTCTTTGTATTCTGAAACAACTTGTTCATAGCCTTCAGAGTCTTCTTTACTTAACAGTGTATTTTCTAATTGGTTGAAAGTAGTCTGACAAACTTTATTTTTTTCCCTTAAAGATTCTTTTACCCTTTATAATTAACTAAGGTTACTTGTGTACTGCTCATTATGTTCTTTAACAGTTCTTGCTAACCAACCTTGATTTGATGCCAATGATTTTCTTAACATTTTGATAGACATATTTGTGGATTTAATTTTAGGTTGTTCTTATTTGCTGGTTATTTGAGTAGTTGCCTGTTACTTCACCTGTTCCTCTGGCTTGTTTCGCCATGCACCTCCGGTTCAACTGAACTCAGTGGGTGTATAGATTTGTTTCAAGTTAGAAACTAATTTAATGATTTGTCCTAAATATACACAAATTCTCCTCCCCTTGCTTTCGTCTTATGAACCGTTTAATGTGGTGAGACATGTGTCCTCTACTTGTCCGGTACCAGTGTACACATTCTCTCGCCTGATGTCTTTTATAAAGGAAGGAACTGAAGCTTAGGAAGTTATTCTTAAAGCTCTATTAAAGGACCTGCTTATCTGGTCACATGTGCTTTGGATCACTTTCCCTGGCCTCAGTTCTATGATATTTTTATGTTCTATTGGCACAATAACAACCTCAGAGTAACACTGGCTTTTGATAGAGTCCGGCACAAAACTTTGATTTCCAAACTACCCTCCTACGGCTTCTATCCTTCGCTCTGTAACTTCATCTCGTTTCCTTTCTGACCGTTCGTTCTATTGCTGTTTTGGTAGACGGTCAGTTCTTCTCCTAAATCTATTAACAGTTTTTAACCTTTTTTTTTTTTTAAATCTATTAACAGCTTTTGATTCCACCCTGTCTAGAAGAGCGGTATGAGTGAAACCCCCCCCAGACATGTGAAGCATACTCCATACATGGACGGCTAAGGCCCTTGTACAGAGTTATCAGCTGAAGGGGTGAGAAAAACTAGCGGAGATGTCTCATAACGTCCAAATTCATAGAAGCTGTCTTAACTAGATATGAGATGTGAAGTTTCCAGTTCAGATTATAAGTAAAGGACAGACCGAGGATGTTCAGTGTAGAAGAGGGGGACAATTGAGTGTCATTGAAGAAGAGGGGATAGTTGTCTGGAAGGTTGTGTCGAGTTGATAGATGGACGAATAGAGTTTTTCAGGCATTAAAGTTTGCTCTGTCCCAATCAGAAATTTTAGAAAGACCAGAAGTCAAGCGTTCTGTGGCTTCCCTGTGTGAAATGTTTACCTCCTGAAGGGTTGGACGTCTATGAAAAGACGTGGAAAAGTGCAGGGTGGTATCATCAACGTAGGAGTGGATAGGACAAGATGTTTGGTTTAGAAGATCATTAATGAATAGTAAGAAGAGAGTGGGTGACAGGACAGAACTCTGAGGAACACCACTGTTAATAGATTTAGGAGAAGAACAGTGACCGTCTACCACAGCAGCAATAGAACAGTCAGAAAGGAAATTTGGGATGAGGTTAAAGAGAGAAAAATAGAAGCCGTAGGAGGGTAGTTTGGAAATCAAAGCTTTGTGCCAGACTCTGTCAAAAGCTTTTGATATATCCAAGGCAACAGCAAAAGTTTCACCAAAATCTCTAAAAGAGGATGACCAAGACTCAGTAAGGAAAGCCAGAAGATCACCAGTAGAGCGGCCTTGACGGAACCCATACTGGCGATCAGATAGAAGGTTGGGAAGTGATAGATGTTTAAGAATCTTCCTGTTGAGGATAGATTCAAAAACTTTAGATAGGCAGGAAATTAAAGCAATAGGACGGTAGTTTGAGGGATTAGAACGGTCACCCTTTTTAGGAACAGGCTGAATGTAAGCAAACTTCCAGCAAGAAGGAAAGGTAGATGTTGAAAGACAGAGGTGAAAGAGTTTGACTAGGCAAGGTGCAAATACGGAGGTACAGTTTCGGAGAACAATAGGAGGGACCCCATCAGGTCTATAAGCCTTCCGAGGGTTTAGGCCAGCAAGAGCATGTAAAACATCATTGCGAAGAATTTTAATAGGTAGCATGAAGTAGTCAGAGGGTGGAGGAGAGGGAGAAACAAGCCCAGAATCGTCCAAGGTAGAATTTTTTGCAAAGGTTTGAGCGAAGAGTTCAGCTTTAGAAATAGATGTAATAGCAGTGGTGCCATCTGGTTGAAATAAAGGAGGGAAAGAAGAAGAAGCAAAGTTATTGGAAATATTTTTGACTAAATGCCAGAAGTCACGAGGGGAGTTAGATCTTGAAAGGTTTTGACACTTTCTGTTAATGAAGGAGTTTTTGGTTCGTTGGAGAACAGACTTGGCATGGTTCTGGGCAGAAATATAAAGTGCATGAGATTCTGGTGATGGAAGGCTTAAGTACCTTCTGTGGCCCACCTCTCATGTATAGCACGAGCTGAGTTAAACCAAGGTTTGGAAGGTTTAGGTCGAGAAAAAGAGTGAGGAATGTACGCCTCCATGCCAGACACTATCACCTCTGTTATGCGCTCAGCACACAAAGACGGGTCTCTGACACGGAAGCAGTAGTCATTCCAAGAAAAATCAGCAAAATACCTCCTCATTTCCTCCCAAATAGCAGAGGCAAAACGCCAGAGGCACCTTCGCTTAGGGGGATCCTGAGGAGGGATTGGAGCGATAGGACAAGATACAGATATGAGATTGTGATTGGAGGAGCCCAACGGAGATAGATGAAAGGATGACAGCATAAGCAGAAGGATTAGAGGTCAGGAAAAGGTCAAGAATGTTGAGCGTATCTCCAAGACGATCAGGAATACGAGTAGGGTGTTGCACCAATTGCTCTAGGTCGTGGAAGATTGCAAAGTTGAAGGCTAGTTCATAAGGATGGTCAGTAAAGGGAGAGGAAAGCCAAAGCTGGTGGTGAACATTGAAGTCTCCAAGAATGGAGATCTCTGCAAAAGGGAAGAGGGTCAGAATGTGCTCCACTTTGGAAGTTAAGTAGTCAAAGAAATTCTTATAGTCAGAGGAATTAGGTGAAAGGTATACAGCACAGATAAATTTAGTTTGAGAGTGACTCTGTAGTCGTAGCCAGATGGTGGAAAACTCGGAAGATTCAAGAACGTTAACACGAGAGCAGGTTAAGTCATTGCGCACATAAACGCAGCATCCAGCTTTGGATAAAAAATGAGGATAGAGAAAGTAGGAGGGAACAGAAAAGGGGCTACTGTCAGCTGCCTCAGACACCCGAGTTTCAGTGAGGAAAAGAAAATGAGGTTTAGAAAAGGAGAGGTGGTGTTCTACAGATTGAAAATTAGATCTTAGACCGCGAATGTTGCAGAAATTAATGAAGAATAAGTTGAGGGGGGTGTCAAGACACATAGGGTCGTCAACAGAAAGGCAGTCCGAACTAGGGACATTTATGGTCCCCTCCCCAGATGGGGACTCCGAGGCTGGTGTAGGAGTCGCCATGATGATTTTGAAATTTTTGAGTGAAGGGTGTGTGTGTTATTAGGTGCTTGTAGTTTTGTGTGGAGGAAGAGAGTTGTCTTTAGAGGGCAGGCTGTGACTGCCTCCTTGTGTTGTGAGACACAGAGGGAAACGTTCAGTGAGGTCACAGCTGGGTTTAATGATAAGTTCACAGCACCCCCTGAACAGTGCTTTAGACCTCACTAGGTCTACTGCCTCCTCCTCCGAGGAGGCAGTCTGCTGCCATTAAAGGCAGCAGATAGGGAGCTGGTTAGTTCTGGGGAGGAGATTAGTAAAATTCTCAATGAGTATTTTTTTAACTGTCTTCACCCAGGAAAACATGTAGGATATGCCAGATAGTGAACAGGTGTCTAGAGCAGAGGAGAATGAGAAGCTGACAGATATTTCCATAACTAGGGAGATAGTGGAACAGGAGATAGATAGGCTAAAAAGTTTTAGCACCAGGAAAGATAGGTAGATTAAATAGGTCAGAATCAGATACCATCGCCTTGCAAGCAGATTTAGATAGGATGAATGAATGGACGGACAGATGGCAAATGCAATTTAATATCAATAAATGCAAAGTACTTAGCGTAGGTAGAGGAAATCCACACAGTAAGTACACATTAAACAACCAAACTCTGATAGTTACAGGGTACGACAAAGATTTAGAAGTTATAGTTAGCTCTGAACTCCGTCTAGGAAAACAATACATAGAGGACAGAAACAGGGCAAATAGGGTACTAGGATTAATTTTTAGGAGTGTTAAAAATAGAAGGCCGGAAGTAATATTAAGTTATACTTGGCGCTGGTCAGACCTCATCTAGACTACGCTGTGCAGTTCTGGTACCCACATTACAGGAAAGATATAGGTCTATTAGGATCAGTACAGAGGAGAATGACTAAAAGGATACAGGGGATGAGGAGTATTCCTTACGAGGCGAGATTGAAGTTGTTAAATTTACATTCTTTAGAGAGACGTAGGTTAAGAGGGGACCTGATAGAAGTCTTTAAGTGTTATAAGGGTTATAACAAGGGGGATGCAAGCAAAATTTTTAGGATCAGCAACCAGGGTAGAACAAGAAATTACGGGCTCAAGCTTGAAAAATTTAAGTTTAGGAAGGAGATAGGAAGAAATTGGTTCTCAAATAGAGTGGTAGATGAGTGGAACGGACTCAGTAATCATGTTGTTAGTGCTAGGATATTAGAGAGCTTTAAGAGAAGATTAGACAGGTTTATGGATGGGGATAATAGATGGAAATAGGTAGGTATTTTTCATATAGGGACTACCACGTGTAAGCCTGGTCGCTTCTTGCAGCTTCCCTTATTTCTTATGTTGTTATGTCTCCTGGCCTCCTTGATACATCATTCAACAAGAGTATTCGTGATCCATTCACATTACTTTCCATTTTACTTATATTAATAAATAATATTTAGTTTGTACTAGATTAATCTTAATTACCCCTTAATTTATATGGAATTCACAACACAAACCAATAACACATTGATATTATGTCTGATATGAGCAGAAATTTACACACACACACACACACACACACACACACACACACATAACATTACATTCCACATTCTCTTCCTCCTATCCTGACGCTCAGAACAGCAGGCAAAACGCAGTGATGGTGGTTACCATTTCCAATGAATGAAGCAGCAAAGGAGGCCCAATGGTAGTTGGAGGATTGAGAAGGAACAATAATTGTTGCTATTTATTCGACTGCGAGTATCTTAATTTCCGTTATTTGTGGATTAACAAAATTATACTTACTTACATACTTATACTTACTCAAAGTCAGTCAATTTCTTCACTTGCTGGCTAGGATAGTACTCGTATTTCATTGTAGGATTTTCCCTTATGTGACAGGCTGACCTCAAAACGTTAAGTGAATATTTAAGAGTTCCCCAAAGAAACACTGGCTGACATGTTACTAATACAAGCACATACATGACCCACAGAGTTGCTGAAAGCTGAAAACGTACATATGTAACAAAGTATTGCAGCATATCCATAAGGGGAGGGTATGTGGTAGAAGAGCCACCACCCTTCCCTTAACCTCCAACTGGCCTCCATCGTCGTGGTACCTCCTCCCCGCAGGCTGAGTGCTCCGCGTTGCGTTGCGTCACGGTATGGGGGTAGCAGACTGCAGGTCCCTCCATTCTGTGCACCTCCTGTCCACTATCTATGGGGCTCTGCCGTTCCTTTGCCCTCCCCATGTCGCTATGGGTCGCTGTAGCAGGATGAAATGTCTGGACAGTCCGGGCGCCCATCTTATCGTACAGACACTCATTCGTGGAGCAGGATGCAGTGAAGTCTATCAAAGCGTCGGAGAAGGTGAAGTATGTAAGTGGGTGTCATGTTATTTGCCAAGTTTACAATTTTTTTTTTTTCTTATGTAGGAAGGATACTGGCCAAGGGCAAAAAAAAAAAAAAGCCCATTGAAATGCCAGTCCCATAAAAGGGTCAGAGCAGTGGTCAAAAATTGATGAATAATTGTCTTGAAACCTCCTTCTTGAAGGAATTCAAGTCATAGGAAGGTGGAAATACAGAAGCAGGCAGGGAGTTCCAGAGTTTACCAGAGAAAGGAATGAATGATTAAGTTAAAAGGAACACGTTTTTTTTATATTATATTTATATTTAAATTATAAGGCTTATTTTCTCATTTTATATAATGTGGTATTATTCTTTTCATAGTGGTATTATTCTTTTCATAATCTAAGTTCTTTATATGTATGTATATGTAAGAAAAAGGTGTATTTGAGATGAAATGTGTTGAGGCCAGGGACGATACATGTATCTCGTATCTCTCGTATCTGAATCAGCAAAATTCAGGATGCATAGAGGCCCAGAGGGAAAAGAAGGATAGCGTTCTCACAGGATAAATTTGGGTGGTGTTGTAGTGATTGAGCAGGTGTGTAGAGGTATTGACGATATGGTGGTATAATCCTGACTTCTAAGATGAAGTTGGTGAGTCTTTTGTGGTACCAAGAACTCTCGTTTGCTTAAATTTGTTTGGCGAGTTGTGTCGGTGATGTAACGCTGAGGGGGTAGCGTCAGGATGAGAGACAGCCATTTTGTGGTTGGGGTTGTGGTGGTTTTGTGGCGTTATTGGTGTCTTTGGGGATGGTGTTATGGTGTTATAGGTGAATTGTGGCGGTGGTGGTGATGTCTTGTGAGGTTTGAGGAGGTAAAAGACGGGAATTGTTGTTTGGGGATGCGATGACAGCATCTGGGAAAATTCCTGCACCTGGGGAAAATATTCCACCTGCCTGTGAAGCAGTACAAGGGTTGTAGTTCTTTGTGAAATAAAGGGAATGTCATATATTGATGTAAATCACCTTTAAGCAATAAGGGAGGCGATATAAGACCCTGAGTAAGGGGGAACTATAGTGACTGAGTGTGGGAATTACCCTGTGTTGGTCTATGGAAGAAATTTTTTCCTTAATTTCTTTTAATGTATATTACCTCAATTTATTTGTAAGTTAACGTTATTATTAACATATTCTGTTATTATATAGAATGATTGTGTTTTCTAATCCAACACTGATCTGGCATTGAGGTGATTCCTGGCGTGCTGTGCAAGATAAGAGTTTTATGAAAGTGTTTAATAGCTGATGATTTCGGATAGTTCAGGTAGGTATTTTGAGGCCATTAAAAATCCAGACACTTAAAACTTTCTGCGATCAGTGTACCGTCCACGTTCTTGGAAAGAAAACCGGGATCGTGACATGGGCGATATTGTTTAATATTGAAATGTACCCCCACCAGCAGGCAAGGGACACTTCACACCGTTGCAGGATTCGGGGCGCATTTGTCTGGAAGAACTTTATCTGGGCGGCTGGGAACGGCTGCAGGCTTTGACTCACTTATTACTCTCAGTGAGAACAGTCACACAGGGCGAGGAGAAGAAAACACGCTTCTCCTTATGTCCATATATTGCACAACAGTACACAAAGTAACCGTAAAATACAGTCAGGCCACACAGGCAGGTACAAGGGTGGCAGGCACTCTTACCGTCACAGTCAGTCACACACAAACTCCACTCGCACGTCTTGTCATGATGCGGTCTCGATACCCTCTCTCTCTCTGTCCCTCAGTGCCACAGAGTGCCTCATACATTGCCTTCCGTGTCATCACCTCTGCCAGGTGACATTTAACTACACCTATTCTAGCTTGCAAAATATAAGTGCAAGTCATGCAGATTATCAATGCTGGTAAGGATAATTACTACTTATATTATGCATGCACTCACAGAACTACAACTAAACTGTACTGCATAACAATTATTCCGTGGTTAGCTAACCCTCACACACACACACACTATCACTCTCGTGACCACAGGGCCTCAGAGGTCAACCGACAGGCTTATGTCAATACTTTCCATTAGCGCTAACGGCGCCAGCCTCTGAACAACGAGCAACACAATGCTGCTACCTAGATCACCGCACATGTACTCACACATGTACTCATATATAGTCACATATGTACTCAGATGAGGCTACCTCATACACACAGCATCGTTGTGTGTTCGCCTGTAGGGCTGCTACATATATACGTAACAATATGGTAAAATATGATATTCTGTATCACTCAGGTGGATGTCGCGTCTGAAGTTCTATTTTACAATTATACATTATTCTAAAAGTTATGTCAATGCTAATTATAGTGTAGCACGATTATTAAGGTGTTAAAAGATCACTAAGTAACGAGAAAATTAGGAAGCTATAAAGGAAATTTTAAAAAGATGTGGCTGACGTTCCATATCAGTTGGTTCTAGCTAGTTAAAATTTCCTTATTCTTAATATACTATTGTTAAAAAGACTTAGTTATATATCATTACCATTGTATCGAATTGAAGCGAATTAAAAGACTCATCTATTCATGAGAGTCTAAACCTAACCCAACCTAATCCTAACCTAACCTTGCCTAAGCCAGTCCACCATGTTCACGAGTAACTGGGAACTACTCTTCTAGACCTCGGAAATATGCATCGGGCGCCGGCGGTATGCAAGTGGGTGATGTCACGCACGTTTGGCAGCGAACACTCTGGACACTCTGGACATTTCATTCTGCCACACCGGTAATCCCTTAGCGACTCAGGAGACACCTTAACCTGGTAGTGTGCGCGAACCAGACCAGTATAGATTTCCCTAAGGCGCATTAGCCTTACCAACTCAGGTGACAAGGTTAAATTTTCAGTCATCCTTCCTGCATGATTCATGTTGCCCAGCCCAGAGTATACAACACAAATTATGACTGCAAAAGCCAAATTAAATGTTTTAGTAACCCAGAGATACGAAAACACATATAACCCCAAAATAAATAAGACAAAATAAAATAATGATATCAAGCAAAAGAAAAACTATACATGCTTCTTAAATCCCATTCTCTCCCCCAAACTCCATCCTCTCATTGCTATGAACACGGGCAGCCTATGCAAAAGCCCTGCGTAACAGTAATATAGTTAGAATTATGTAGGGACAGAGAATTATCATTATTGATATACACTGTCAGGGCCGGGATGGCTACTCTTCACGTCAACACTCCTTCTAAGATTGGGACGTAAAGAAAACGAGGGAGAACGGAACTCCACAATAATAATTAACAAAAAACAAAAACACAACCCAACAATAACAGAGATATCAGGCAATATCACCAAGAGTCCTGGGGGAGTCCTTGGAGGCCGGCGTCCCTCCAGCCGTAGGAATCTCGTCTCGGCCGGCATGGGTTGAACCAGGAACGAGTTGGGCCCAACGGCAGATGAGTGCCAGGTACTGAGGGCAGGTGAGATCAGCCACAATCTTTACCAAAGCCTTCCGGAGCGGTAGAGAAGAACAGCTGAACGAAGGTGTCGTGGCAGGTGGTGAGAGCTGTCTGCCGCCTGGTGTCTGTTGGCCTCACGATTGCCTCAGCTCCTGCAGAGTTCCCCCTACCAAAGAGGGAGGAGGTGGTGACGAGGACACTCGAGGCGTTGCTTCGACGCGGTGATCCTGTATCATGACGAGTCAGCAGCCTGAGTCCTTTCTCCTCGAGGATTCGAGAGGAGGAAGAGAAACCTTGGGCGAGACACTCCGCCCTTAACGTGGAGGAAGGACAATCATTCTTCCCTCCCTGGATTTAATTTCTTCAAGCAGAAAATACAAGATGAACATGTGTCCAACGTTTTCTGAACTTCTGAAGGCAGCCAAGGTGGATGTAAGTATTCTTGAGATCTTAAATGTCAAGAAAGAAATCTTTGAAAAATTGAAATTTTATCTAAAGTAATAAGAGATGCAGATACCAACTGACCAATTTTAGTTGATATGAAATTGAATTAACAGTATAGTGTGTTGGACAAATAGCGCATGTGTCCTTCTTAAGGGGTACTTCAGATATAACTAACATTTTTTTTTTTTTTAGTAAGAGTAATAACTATAAATGTTTTCATGGTGGATCACCAAACATGGCTACATTATTGTAAATATGGATACACTATGCTGTAGTAAGCTGTTATGTTATTTTTTAATTTATATACTGATCTGAATATTTTGTCATTTATATGGTATTTCATTAATAAGTTAAATACTTTTGTCATATCACCTTGTGGCTTGTCTTCTGAGTATGACAACTGTCAAGCTATACTAATGATTTCTGAGATAGTAAATCATCATATTTGTTTTCTATCAGCAGTGTACTGCTCTGCTTACATGTTCAGCACTGTCACCAGGTTCTCAAAGGTCTTATCCACAAATTTCTGAGCTTTATCCCGAGTGAGAACGTCGTTGGCGTAAACAAAGCTGTATATGAGGCGTCCTCGCATGGTGTGAAACGTGTCCCATAGGTTCAGTAAAGCATGAGGTAACCACGAAAAGATGCTGGAGCCTTACCTTATGCCTTTCTGACAGGATGATATGGTCTATGTTACCCATGTTGGATGTAGCATAGTCATACTCTGGTGATGATCGTTCTGCAAAAATATCTTCTACATTTCCTCCACCCAACAATAATAATTCACACGTCACTGCATACTTTTCTTGAGGACTTTTAGTGATATTTTTATGGATGCTTCTGGCATAGTCCCAAAAGTGGTCCTTCCAATTAAGAGGCGTCGAGACAACGTTCCTCATCATCATTCTGTGAGCACCCAGTGCTCCCGATGTGTTACTTGACCAATAACGTCTCATGTTAACAGCATGAAGCTCTTGGATTCTGTAAAAGTCTTGTTCTAGGCCTCCTTCCAACACGAAGTCAACGAGACTTGTGTTGAACACCGCCAGTAGTCCACTGTTCAACGTAATTTGCTCTTCTTTGCACTTGCTGATGAAGGTTTGGGTGGTCTCCTTGTCCAGGTCACGCAGGACTATCTGACTCTTAAAAAGCAGGATCTTTCGCCATCGGATAAGCACGTGGGATTAATTTTTCATCTTGTTTTGACTTTTTCATATTCTCTCGTAGCTGCTGGTACTGGTCTTCGTCCTCCATCAGTTCCATCATCCGGGTTGTAATTATATCGTTGGTTTCCTCTCCAGCATCAATCCTGCCCAGCTGAACTGCGTCGTCGACGGCCTTATCGGAGAGCATGTCGTCCAACACGTTGAGGAATGCGTTCACAATGTACATGTTTGAGGTACCATCGGCGATGCCGTGGTGATTGGCCAGCAGTAATGTGCGGGTGTAGGGAAAAGTGGCAGACAACTCCTGCCGGAAACTGCAGCCAGGGTCACTGGCAGGAAGGAGACGTGCACACCACAAAGGACCTTCGGTAGTAGGAAAGTGGTACTGCATTAACGTCTCCACAGCCTGAACTAGCTCCTGCGTGTCTGTTACCTGAGGAAAGGAAATGATGCGTGGCATCAGCAGCCAAGGCATAACATAACATAACTGACTATCTTCAACCTCTTTCTCATTGGCGCAATGTTGCATCTCTAGCTATCTTCTACCGCTATTTTCAGGCTAACTGCTCTTCTACTCTTGCTAACTGCATGCCTCCCCTCCTGCCACGGCCTCGCTGCACAAGACTTTCTTTTTTTCTCTCACCCCTATTCTGTCCACCTCTCTAATGCAAGAGTTAACCAGTATTCTCAGTCATTCATCCTTTTCTCTGGTAAACTCTGGAACTTTCTTAATGTTTCTATATTTCCACCTTCATATGACTTGAATTCCTTCAAGAGGAAGGTTTCAAGACACCTATCCTTCAAATTTTGACTACCGCTTCAGACCCTATTAAGGGAGCAGCATTTTGGAAACTTTTTTATTATTTTTTTGTTGCATGTAGCTGTGCCTAAACTACGTGTTCTCATTTTATTACCTATACACTTCTTTCAGGCCCGTAGCTTTAGTCCATAGCTCCTCTACCTACTGACAAATAAAGATACATCTCTATGTGCAAGTAAGGATGTGTCAGAATCACTGCACCTGGAAATCAAGTTCCTCCCGGTTCATGTCACACGCCCATAAAGTTTCCTCACGCCTCCGGAAGCACATCCTTAAGACCGGTACCTTCCTGTGTAAAGGAGTTTCTTAAATAGTTATAAAGCACTCAAAAAAAGTGAAAAAAAAAATTATGCATGCCTTGGCGTTTGGAGATGAATAAATACGACTGTTTTCACCTAATATTGTAAAATATGTTTTTTATTTACGCAGACTGAAGTAGTGAAGCCCATGTTTAGAGACATACGAGTGCTCGTAAGTTCTCTGCGTTGCGAACCCTGAACTAAACATTCTGTTGCAGGTTCAATTGCCTGGTGTAATTTTTCAAGTTTTTTATTGATGACAGTTGCCAGGTGGTACTTACCGAAATGAGGCAAATGTCTAACCTGAACATATGATGAAGCGTTTCCTTGATGTGGTGGTTACTGAGAGGCACAATGGAGCGAACTGTTAGCCCCACAACCGTGGTGTAAAACCCTTTCCTTGCAGCACAGTCCAGTAAGTTCTCCATTTCTGTTGCCGGCCGAAGCCACACGAAGGAAGAATCTCTTGCCATGGTGCTCGTATACCACACCACACCTATCACCATAAACAACATTTGCGGCTCTAGTGTGTTCAGACAAACAAAAATTTTTTAAAGTTAAATATTAGTGCAATGCTCTGTCTGCCGTGTTATTCTTAGCTCATCTACGCTTGTGAGTTGTTCTGGCGTTGATGCCAGCTCCTTATTACTTTATTTTCAGTGATTAGAAAACTACAGATGGACAAGATGATATGCATTATATAAGGGGCTATATCTTGAATACAGTCTAATCATATATATATATATATATATATATATATATATATATATATATATATATATATATATATATATATATATATATATATATATAGACAAACACAGCTGCGAGTTCGGACATTACTAGCACTTGACAAGCACACGACACACAAACATACATGATAGAAAAATAATCAGAGACTGCACTTAGCCAAGAAAAAAAAATAATAAAGTAAGGAGCCTGCTCCTTTCAAAAATGCTATTTACACGGACACAACAAGACAAGACTATACACAGAACAACCTTCTGTCACAGGAGCAGCTGGAGTTAGTCACAAATACTCTCTTGTCAGATATACTTTTTGATATATCACCAGCTACTGTCTTGAGCAAAGGCAGGGACCCATGCCACCAGAAAGACGTGCACAGGAAATGTGGCAGGAGTGAAGGGGGAAGGGGCAAAGGGAGTGAGAGACCTGCCTCCCGCGTGCTGGACGCGCCACGTACTCGTCGCTCTCTCACTCTGTCTGATCACTTATGTTTCAAAAATTCTAGGGGCTCTATTTGGGAGGCTGGGTGGAAGCAAACTATGCTACAGGAAAGAACAATCTCTCTGCTACATGATCTACTCATTTAAACTTTTAAGAAGCAAAACGAAATGGGGAAAATTGGGTGGGGAATATCAACTTTTTATTTATATAAGTTTTACAGTACCTCTTTGATCACATGAATATGCGTCTGGGACGCATCCACGTCTCGCGCTCGCTCTTGACTCTCTTCCTTTCTGTTCTGTTAGTTGTTCTTTTCTACTTTCTATCACGCTACACACATCACACTACACTTGGATCAGCTTTCCCTAGGTTAGCTCCTTCTATCCTATTACGGTTACAAACACAATGAATCCAGGCTCCTACCGGTCGTCGACCACTATCAAATCTCTGAAGTCACCACTCCGTTTAACCTTCCCACGGAGAAGGCAATATAGCAAACGCCATCCAAAACATCCAAGCTGGAAAGAACTAAGGAGCCACATGGTAGGGAGCCCAGACAGTATAGATGACATACTCCCAGAGTGAGAGTAACATTACACTAATTGAGGTTGCCAGTCTGTTTAACCGACACACGCTATACCATTGTATATGTTGCCAAGCCGCTCCTAAATTTCACAGCACTGTTAAACAACGCCTGAAAATGCATATATGCATAAAATATTTTTGATCCACATTAACTTATGCCTTCACCTCTACCAATATCTGCAGCAACTAATGGTATACACACACACACACACACACACACACACACACACACACACACACACATACTTATATTAGTTTGTAGTAGGTTTACTTTACAGAGTACCAAATTCAAGTATTTGTGACTTTTTATCATTAGAGCTCTTGATTGGTCTTATAAGTAGGGCACAATTACCATGTTATATTTTAGGTGATTTTAATATAAACTTACTAGCTAAACATGACTGTGTACAAAGCTTATCCGATTTATTTTACTCATACTCATATTTTCCAGTGACGACTAAAGTAACAAGAGTTACTAAGTCGTCAGCCACATTAATAGATCATATATGGACGAATGATGTAAATTATAATTTAAGTGGAATGATTTATTCGTCAATCAGTGATCATTTCCCAGTGTTTAGCTCGTTTTCTGCATCGTCATTTCACAAGTATTCGGATAAAATCATAACTAAAAGGATGATAAATGACAATTATATAAATGATTTTACAGCTGAGCTACAAGAATATAATTGGATACCAGCCATGACTAGCCCTTGCGTAAGTAACTGTTTAGACGTATACATAACTAAATTTTCGAGCATCTATAACAAACATTTTCCAATTAAAACCTTCATAATCAAAGATAAGTACAGTAATAAGCCTTACGTAACTCAAGGCCTACGGAAATCTATAAAACAAAGAAACAGACTACAGAAACTTTACGCAAAATGGCCATTAACTTACAGTGCAATATTAAAAAAAATATAAAAATACACTAACCTCTTTAATCAGGATTGCCAAAGATAATTATTATAAGTCTAAATTTAAAGAAAATGCAGGAAATACTAAAAAAAAATCCTGGGAGATGATTAATGGTATTATGGGTAAGTCTTCGGGAAAATCCTAAATCTATAACATTTCATGGCAAGAATATTTCCCAGAGTAATGAGGTGGCTGAAGCTTTTAATGATTACTTCAGTAGCGTTGCAAACAGCCTTGTTACAAACATTCCTCCACCACCAGTGCCATTCACTCGCTACTTACCGGAACCGACTCAATTTTCTTTTTTTATTCAGCCAACCGTTCAAAAAGAAATTGAAAATATAATAAAACACTTGAAAATAGCTTCTCCCGGCCATGATGATATAGACGTTAAAGTAATAAAAAAGTGCAGTAATATAATATCCCCATTTTTAACTTGCATAATTAATAAGTGTTTTGAAGAAGGCACTTTTCCTAAACATCTCCAGATGGCCAAAATTGTTCCAGTGTTTAAAAAAGGTAATAAACTACTTCATACAAATTATAGACCCATAGCTATCTTAACAACTTTTAGCAAAATATTTGAAAAGGTAATGGCCTCAAGTCTCATGGACTATCTCACTCAAAATTCAATATTAACAGAGCAACAGTTTGGATTTAGACCTCAATATAGTACAGAATTGGCCTTGCAACAGTTATGTCAATATATTTATGATGCAATGGACGAAAAGTCTTACAGTATTACAGTATTTTGTGATTTAACCAAAGCTTTTGATACCATTTCTCATCCAATACTGCTAGAAAAACTTAAAAACTATGGAATTAGAGGCACAGCTAATTATTGGTTTAATAGTTACCTTAGTCACAGACAACAGTTCACTATAAATAATAATCAGTCATCTTCTCATAAAGCAATTAAATCTGGTGTTCCTCAAGGCTCAATATTAGTACCCTTATTATTTTTGGTATACATTAATGATTTACCACGCTGTAGTGAAGTACTACAATTTTTACTTTTCGCTGACGACACATCAATACAACTCAAAAAATAAAAATATTAAGGATTTGGAGAAAATTACAAATGAATAGATGGTCAAGGTTGCAAACTGGTTAAAAAGTAATAAGCTCACACCAAATATTAAAAAGACCAGTTGTATGATGAATCGACCACTGATGTCTCAGCCACCCTTGTTAACTATCAAAATTGACAATATTCCTATAAGCCAGCTCAGCGAAGTGAAATTTCTTGGAATTACTATTGATAATACCCTCAAATGGAACTCTCATATTGATACTTTGAAAACCAAACGGATCACCTGAAGATCCGCCACCCCAGCCGCACTCGGGGTGGCAGATCTTCAGGTGAGACAATCTGGGGTGGCGGATCTTCAGGTGATCCCATACTTTTAATGAAGTAAACTTTTTTCTGCATTTTTTATATCCACTCAGTTTTTTAATGCGTTCATATTGTTAGGTTAGGTTAGGTTAGTTTAGGTTAGGCTAACCTAACCTAACCTAACCTAACCAAGTGAGAGAGTCTGGGGTGGCGGATCTTCAGGTGAGACAATCTGGGGTGGCGGATCTTCAGGTGATCCCTGTGGGGTGGCGGATCTTCAGGTGATCCAACCAAACTTAGTAAAATAACAGGTCTATTGTATAGAATAAAGAATCAGCTGCCCATTGAATCTATAAAATTGATTTACATATCAACGGTATATCCACATTTGTTGTATTGTTGTGCTGTGTGGGGTGGAGCATTTAAAACTTTAATTAACAGTCTCTTTCTCACACAGAAGAAAATGCTTCGTATTATGTTCTACCGTCACCGTTATGATCACACTTCTCTCTTCACTGAACACAAAATACTTAAGCTCCATGACATCATAACATTACAGACCATTTCATTTGTACATGCATCGCTAAATTCCTTCCCTGTACACTGTGGCTTCCAACCAATAGCAAGAAACAGAGAAAACCTCCGTATTCCGCTGTGCCGCACCGACCATGCACAGCAGAGTGTCCTGGTGCGGGGCAGCAGGCTCTGGAACACACTGCCACAGGATATTAAAGGCATCACCCAACAGGACACTTTTAACAAAAAAATGAAAACAACACTTCTTCATAACACCCAGCAATGACAATAACTATAACTTGTGTCTAGTGATTTCAGTGCACTACACTTATTCATTTGTTATTACCCTATATATCAATGTATGTTGTTAGTATTATTGTTAATACTATTATTGTTATTAATATTACTTTTATGGTATTATTATTATTATTATTATTATTATTATTATTATTATTATTATTATTATTATTTATATTATTATTACTATTATTTATATCATTATTATTATTATTATTATTATTATTATTATTTATATTATTATTATTATTTATGTTATTATTATTATTATTTATATAATTATTATTATTATCTATATTATTATTATTATTATTATTATTATTATTATTATTTATATTATTATTATTATTTATATTATTATTATTATTTATATTATTATTATTATTATTATCATTTATATTATTATTATTATTATTATTATTATTATTATTATTATTATTATCATTTTCTACAATTTATATTATTTTAATAGACAATGACCCACATCACATGTACCTGCTCAATTTACAAATAGTAGATGGTCCGTAGTAAAGCTTCGGCTTATCGGACCATAGGCTATAAAATTGTACATATTTGTATATGAATGTTTTTCTAAGGGGCCAATAAAATATCTTGTATCTCTCTCTCTCTCTCTCTCTCTCTCTCTCTCTCTCTCTCTCCCAATGGACTGTTGAGATTATAATTTTAATTATCGTGCTGCATTTCAAAGTCTCACTTGCTCTTTTTTTCATTTTTATCCCCACAAACCATTAATTCTGACAACGACACAGCACTGACACTTGACTCAGGCAATACCCAAAGCTGTCCTGGGTGTTGCGTGGTGTGCTGCCCCCTTCAGGGCCACCACCACCACCACCACCACCACCACCACCACCACACTGCTGGTGCCTGGGCGGGGGGCGATGTCTAGCTGAGTAATGAGCGACCAGAGTGATGGATGGCGAGGGAACATGGCGGTGTGAGATCTGCCACGCCCACTCACTGCACTGCACAAAGCTGGTGTGGCAACAGTTATGGCACAAAAAAAGCAAAACATCGATCCGAAATGTTTATGAGTTTAGGAAGTGTTGAGGAAACGCCTTGTTTAGTTAAGTAATTTGGTGACGAGTTGTAATTTGTGTGGCCGTGCATACTCAAGTGGGTGGGTGGGAGGGGAGGCGGTCATTCCCACGCCCGCGACCTTATCGTGGAATTATTATTTTTTGTAAAGCTACAACACAGATCCTCTTTTACCTTCGTGAATTGTGAAAAAAAATATCTCGATTTATATGTTTGTGTGTGTGTGTGTGTGTGTGTGTGTGTGTGTGTGTGTGTGTGTGTGTGTGTACTGTAGATCCATAACCAGCCTCTTAAGCATAAAAAAAAGTATATCACTTATTCTTCAAAATTTCTTGAACTTTTAAAGTGTAATTAAGATTGCGGTAACAAAGATGCTCAAATGTTTTCCCAGGCGATAGTCCACGATTCTCAGGGGACGTTTTAGAGAGAGAGAGAGAGAGAGAGAGAGCGCCCCAGTGTTTTGCGTGGTGTAGCAGTATAGCAGTGGCTGGAGGTGAAGTGTTTCCTTTGGTGCCTTTGACAGACAGGACCTGCGGGAGGGTGAAGAGCGCAAGGAGTTGACTGATCCCAGCATGCGGACGTGCCTGAAGCCTGACCCGAGCGGGGCGCGTCTCACTCTTGACCCAGCGCAAGGCTCCGACACCGCCACCTACAAGTGCCGGGTGGACTTTGAAATGTCGTCCACCCGCTCCACCCTCGTCACCCTCACTGTGTACGGTAAGGAGAGTAAGACTAGTTCCTTCCTCCTCTTATCTCTATGTATTGATTGATTGATTGATTGATTGATTGGCCGAAGATCTCTCGGTGATGTCCTGGGAGTATTCAGTCAAATTAGGATGTTTATGATACCATTAGAGGCCTTTCAAGAGATGTGTGTGTGTGTGTGTGTGTGTGTGTCTGTGAGTGTGTGTGTGTGTGTGTGTGTGTGTGTGTGTGTGTGTGTGTGTCTGTGTGTGTGTGTGTGTATGTGTATGTGTAAGTGTGTGTGTGTGTGTGCGTGTGTGTGTGTGTGTGTGTGTGTAAGGAGAGGTGTTCTTTCATTCCCAAAAACTTTGACGCTTCCACCAGCACGGGTAAAAAATCTTTATTAGATGACCTTTAGCATCACCATCAGGGTAAATATCCTGTCATTCACCTTGCGTGTTGATATACATGATGATTTAGCTGAATACCAAAAGCTGCAGGCGCCCACCACCACCGGCGCATTCCGCAACACCCTTGCGTCTTATCACCCACGTCTTATTCAAAGCCTGTGCGTTGAGCGGCAGGAGGCGGCGAGGCGTGACATAGCGACGCCTGATGACCCGTGGCACGAATGGCAACGTGGTGAATGGCAGTGGCAGTAGGGGCATGGGAGGGGGCGAGGGGCCTGGGAGGTGATTTGCTCCTCCGCTCATCGCCAAGTTATCGGAAACGTGTGCCGGAGACGTATGGCTTTAAGATACTCCAGCTAGAGATGCGATATGAAGCAGAATATATTGCCCCGCCAGCCGGCCAGGATGTCAATAGATGCGCCGCCAAACCCTCAAGATTCCTCACTAATATTATGTGAAGACGCTGGCCAGCTGAGGCGTGGGAGAGTGTGAGGCAGAGGCAGATCTCTGCCACCGCCCACCACAGACCTCATTTCATCTTCCACACCAAGACAGTTTGTTTATTCATATGTCTGGCTGTGATCACTACCGGGATTTGTAATAGATGGCATCTGGAGCTTCCACATCTTCCTCCCTTACTTTTAGTGGGTGCAAGTGTAGCAAACTCGCGCAATTGTGTCCTTGACTTGCTTCTGCTTGGGAGGAAGATATGAAGGGAAACTTTGTGCACGAACGTATTCCAATCTTGCTTCTTTTATCCTTGCTGTGTTCTAGGAGTGCGTACGTTGCAAATATAAATAGGTGACACACAACAAACATTCCTGAGGCCCCAAACTAATCAATGCATAATATAGTACTGTATATGATATTTTTATTTATTATTTTTATAAAATATACTAGTAGATGAAGTTAACGCATCCCTGTTTGTCAGAAGGCACCGATGGTCAGCTGTGTGGCCGAGGCGTTCTTGATTTACGCAGCACAATGCTACATAATTTAAGTGCTGTCTCTCTCTTAGGCGAAATCGCTCATAACAAGTAAAATAAAAATAAAAGTTTTGGTCGCCTTAACTTAATTTTTACTTTTCTTTCCTGAAATGAGGATAAGGAAAGATACTCGAGTTGCTTGAACACTCTTAAGACCGTGCCAGCATTTGAAGACACTTTAATGTCTCCCCTGAGCAGCGTTTCTCTAAAAAGAAAATAATACATTTTTCCGCTGCGTTAATCTCTCCTCTTTTGGACCCGGGCGGTGCAGGTGAAGAGCGAGGCCGGAATAAAGGCAGAATAGACCTGGAATACTTACTGTTGCCGCGAGAGGTAATTTTTGACTCAGTTTCCCCACCACTTTAATGCCTCGACTCCAGGGTGATTTTAATGGTTAATAATAGATGGTTAACATATCATTTTAATGATACACTCCACCCCGACCAAAGTGAACATACAATATACACAGGTAGTACATAGAATGCTTTGGTACATGTAGATAAATCATATCTATAATGATCCTACACGCTCATCATCACTCTTGTTCTTCCTTAGGTAATAACACTATTAACCTATGCACTGACCTACTCATGACTTTGTCTGTCACCCCATCATATCCTTTACCTTCCTTGACTATCTTATACCTTAAGTCTACATCTCTTACAGCACCATCACGACCTGGATCTGCCTTTATTACTTGAGCTAATTTCCAGGTACCTCTAACTGCATTAGCATCTTGAACTAAAACCACATCACCCACTCTTACATTTCTCCTATTGGTGTGCCATTTTTGTCTTACTACCATCGTTGGAAAGAAATCTCTCTGCCATTTTCTCCAAAATGATTCAACAATTTTCTGAATAAACTCTAATCTTCTTTTATGGTCTCCATCTGAATCATATATTCCCTGTGGACATTTTACACTAGCTCGTCCAAGCAATAGATCATTAGGGCAGAGGTAATTACCAAGTTCTAAATTAAAGCAAGGTTTTACCCCTATGGGTCTTTCATTCATCATACTGGCTACATTAAATAAGGCTGTCTGAAGTTCACCAAAAGTTAATACTGAATCCCCAATTGCAATACAAAGATTTCTTTTCACTGATTTGATAAGGGATTCACTGGCACCATTGTACCATGGTGCATCACTAGGTCTATTATATTTCCAAGTAACTCCTTCATTTTTTCCAATTCTTTCAATATTCTTTCCAGCTGCTATCAGCTGGCTCCCTCTGTCAGAATACAGTATTCTGGGTGCACCCCTGACTGAGATGAATCTTTGATAAGTTGCCATGAAATCACTTGCACTATATCCTTCTGCCAAATCTACATAAACTGCCCTAGTAACTAAGCAGTTGAATATTACCCCATATACCTTACCATGAGTTCTCCTTTTAACAGTGTCCTTAATATTGAATGGTCCAAACAAATCGACAGCAGTATGATAGAATGGTGGAGTTGGCTTCATTCTTTCTTCTAACACCTGACCCATACACTGGTTCTCAGTTTGTTTTGAGAGTTTTCTACATGTGACACATTTATCTTTAATTGACTTTATTAATTTCCTGGCTCCCGGCACCCAAAACTTACTCTGTAACTTGGCCAAGGTGGTTTCAATACCTGCATGATCTCTACTATGTAAGCTGGACACATACAGTCTAGTAACTGGGTGGTTAGCTGGTATCAACATGAAGTGATCTTGATTCCAGTTTTCCTTTAACCATTTTGATATTCTTTGACCCACTAAAATTACTCCATTGTCTGTCATTATGGGGCCTAACCTTCTGTATCTGTCTTGCCAGTTAGTCATGTTACTTTGCATGGTTTTTACCCACAGTACTTCTGCTTCTTCCATTTCCTCAGACGTAGGCTCCTTCAGCACAGCTTTTAAGGATTTATGTTTGAATATAGACATTATCCTACATGTAACTCTCGACAAAGTTTCATATTTGCTAAATCCTTTCACATTAATCATGCTTAAATTTCTCAGATGTCCTTTAGCAACTGTCATAGTAATGCCTATTCTATCCGGTAAGTGATCTGCACATTGTTGTTTAACTGGCCATTCTGAAATTGGCAATCTCAAAAATTCAGGCCCATGTTGCCAAGTTGAATCCTCCTTAATCTTATCTGAAGTGCATGGTCTAGAAGTTAAATCTGCCACATTCTGAACTGTGTCCACCCACCACCAATCCTTTAGATTTGTTTTCAGTTGTATTTCTGCTATGCGGACAGCCACAAAGGGCCGGAACCCATGCAATTCCTTTTGAATCTGATCTCTGACAATAGATGAATCTACAATATGGAATATGGATTCAAATTCCCAGTTGCATTCTCTCACTATAGTTTCTCTTAATCTAGCTGACAAAAGAGCTCCACAAAGTTCTAGACGAGGAATGGTCAATTGTCTCATAGGTGCTATTTTGTTTTTAGCCATGATCAAATTAGTCTGAAATTTGTTGTCATCAGTCTGCCATCTAACATACGCACATGCTCCATACGCTTGTGTGCTGCCATCAGAGAAGATCACAAGTATGGGTTTACCTGATGCATTGGCTGGTTTCAGAGGTCTCTTAAATGTGCAGTTTTCTACTCCATACAAATCAGTGAAAAAACATTTCCATTCATTTACAATATCGGCATCTAATGGTTCATCCCATTCCACTCTCTTATTTGGATCACATTTTGAGATCATAGATCTCATCAAAATTTTTGCTCTCAACACAACTGGTACAGCTAACCCCAATGGATCATAGAAGGATGCCACTTGACTTAGTATCCTTCTGCGAGTTAGCACCTCAGGGAAGTTTGGCTTAATCTCTCTATGATCCCAGTTTGGACCACTCCGGATCTTTTTAACTTTAGGAGAGAAATTTACCTTAACATTAAAAGAGAAATTATCATCCTTGGGATTCCACTTGAGCCCTAGAATTTTCTCATTGTCAGATTCCATGATGTTGATACTATGGTTCTCATGTTGCCCACTTACTATCCAATGCTTCACATGAAAGTTTCCAAGAGATATTACATGTTCTGCTCTTTGTATCAAATCAAAAGCCTTTTCTACCGTATCAATGGAATAGAGAATATCATCAACATATGTGTTGTTTACAATCATGTTATAAACTTCAGGATCTCCTTTACCAAATTTTTCTGTAGTATGCCTTAATGCTAGCACAGCTATGGTCCCACTTGGCCTATCCCCGAAAGTCACTGAGGTCAGGGCATAGTGATCAGGTGGTCTGTTACTGTTTAAATCTCTCCAAAGAAATCGGTGTGTGTGTTGGTCCAGTGTGTTGATTTTCACAGAATGATACATTTTTGATATATCACCAGTTATGGCAACCCTTTCCTGTCTAAATCTTAGCAAGACTCCAATCATGTTGTTAAGAACAACTGGCCCTTTTGCCCAAAAATCATTAAGTTTTTGTCCCATGTATGATGAAGATGAGTTAAATACAATATGCAGAGGTGTTGAAGCAGAATCTGGTTTCAATACTTCATGATGGGAAATGTAGTGAATTGGGCCATTGTATGACTGCATTTCCTCTTCACTTAATTGTCTCGCTACCCCCCTTTTCACCATGTCTTTGATTTCATTGTGATAACTCTGGGCATACTGGATATCCAATATTTTCAGTCTATTTTCTGTAGTTTTTAATCTAGCCACGGCCACTTTTACATTGTTCTTAAGATGTCTCGGGTCCCTTATCCAAGGATAGCTTGCTGTCCAATACTTCCCTTCTTCATGATATACTAATCCCTCCTCAATCAATTTCAGTTCTCTTTCTTCCTTAATATTGACACAGTCACTTACAGGACAACCCTTACACAGGCATTTAAGGCATCTTGTGTCACACTGCACCCCACTCTCCTCTAAAGCAAAGAATTTATCTAATTGTGACTTAAGTTTATCTGTAGGTTCTACCTTGATCTCATTGAGGCTTATTGAGCTTGACACCTTGTGAGTTCTCACAATCACATGGTTAGTCGTGCTCCCTGAGGCTGTTATTTTGCTGTGTCTGCCACGTATACTGAATCCAAATGGATTCTCTAGCAATTGAAGACCTTCATTAGTCTGAACAACTTTAGGCAATAATTCACTGTAATTGGCCCCAATCAGCATGTCAATCTCACCACAAGGGCAATTAATATCATGGTTTGATACTCCTACAAATAACTCCTTAACTCCTGACACATTAATTTCATTGATTTTAGCAGATATTTCCTCTATACCAATGGCATTAATTTCCCATACATGCCCAGTCCTATCAATCAGTGGTATGCAATATTCTTTGGTAGAATGATGTTCAATTACATTGCCAACCTTGATCATGGATAAATTCACATCCTTACCCTTCAAACTTAGTTTTTCTGCCATACTGTGTGTCACCAAGGTTATGTCAGAACCTGAATCCCACAGTACTGTTATAGGTTGAGTGTTACTGTACACAGTACTGATATTCAATAAGGTGTTCAGAGTGTTTGCAGATACTGTATTATGACTAGCACCTTCTTCCTGTTCAAAATGCACCAGTGGATGATGATGACGGTTACACACACCTTGACCCCTGATCCTGACATCACACAACTTGTTTGTATTACAATTCCATGCCTGATGATATCCCTTTAAGCATTTAAAACATATTCCATTGCTTCTAGCTAACTCAAACCTCTCCTTGTTGCTGAGATTCTTAAATTTATAACAATCAAGAGTATCATGGTTCCTGGAATTGTGAATCCAGCATCCTCCCTCATTATTTCCAGTCTTCAAGTGGGTACCTTTCACCATCTCCGTCAAATTTACAATACATGACTCTAAATCTTTATTCTTTAGTTGTTGCTCTTCCTTCATTTGTTTTATTAGTGTTACCAGATCTGACTCCATGACCTTGTCAGCTGAATTATTTACATGATGTACTGAACTTCTATCACCGCCAGTAGATCTGACACTAGAATTCATATACTCCAATACCTTTCTCTCCCTTTGCAAAAATTTCAATAAAGTGGGAAAGAGATCACTAGTAGCAGATACTTCTTCTGCCTTTATTACCCACTCCCTCTTCTGAAGTGTGGGCAACACCTTCTCAATATGACTGACTACATTAGCAATATTAAATTCCTCATTCAAGTTTATATTTTTCAAATCTAGCCAACACTGTTCCACCTGATCCACCATCCTTATAAATCCTTTGGTATCACCTTCATTGATCCTTTTCAAAGCCCTAAGGTCACTTATTACCAAGTCCACCACCTTTCTCGCATTTCCAAACTTGTCATCTAACCTTTCAAACATCTCTTCATAATTACCTTCTGCACCTCTGACAGTCTGAAGGGCATCACCACTGAGACACATTTTCAATGCATACGCATCTTCACCATACACACTTTTGACTAGATTTTTAAAGTCCTCCTTAAAACGAGGATACTCTCTTAAATTCCCATCAAATTTAGGAGGCTCAAATGCCTTTATCTTTACTTTAGGCTTGACACTGTTCTGCATGTTTTCAATGCTACTAATTTCTGTTAGTCTTTTCTTCATGATTCTTTCACAATCTATCATGTATTCTTCAGCCTCCTTAACTAACTTGTCTTCTAATTTATTATCACACACATATTTTAATATCACATCATTACTGTCTTCTAGGTGTTGAAAGGCCTCAGAAATCTGTTCATAGTTATTCTTCAATACTGATACTGGCTCACCTTCCCGTACACCCTCATCCAGCAGGGTCACCTTTCTTGTGAATTTCCCCTTGGCAATGGCCCTCTTCCTCTTTAACAATTCCATCTCCTCTTGCCAGCCCATTGTGGTTGAAGTCGAAATGTTGGGGATTCCAAATGTGTAATAAACCACAAATCGTAACAGGTGTTTATTGCTTGAAGTGTTTCGACCTGCAAACATGGGCAAATCAATACACATCCACATATCATAGTACACCCAATTCAATCCCTCACAATGGTACCAAGAAAATAACACTTCATGTAGAGATTCTGACATCCGTTACAATCATATCCCAAATATAAAAATAAAGCAACAATCAGTATACAAAATCCAACTAAACTTCACGTGTATATCACTCATAATACTCAATAAATTCCCATAATGTACTCACTTCAGTGGCCCACACTGACGCTCTTCGAATCCCCGTAGCACACCTGACATGTCACCCCAACTATCATCCAGTCCAGGGCGTCCTCACAACTCTGTCTGGCAACAATATATCCCTTGTACATTACCCTATCTTACTAATACATCCTAATTTTGTAACCTTCACCAAATTATACTAATCACAGCACATGACGGGTAAATAAACACAACTAACCTAGCACGGAGGACCAACCAACACACCAACCGACATGAGGTCCAGGGCGTCCCTACATTCTCCGTCTGGCAAACAATAATATCACTTGTATTACCTTAGCTACTAAACACATCCTTTGCTTGTAATCTTCACCACAGTATACTAATTCACAGCACGAGGTATATAAATAAACACAACTAACCTGTAGCACAGAGGACTACCCAACACAACAACCCACAGTACATTGGTGGGCCGGCTTAGACAACCCGCCAGGCCGACCATGTTCACAGGTAGTGGGTGAAACAAAACACCACAAAGAAGCGTACCAAACTTCTCCTATTCCAATAGAACACAACTTACATTTTCTTTAACACAGATAACAAAAATATATTGTATAAATAAATAATAGATGGTTAACATATCATTTTAATGATACAATGATGTTTTGTGGTTCAGGTTCTCAGTTGTTTCTTTCTTAAGACTCTCTCTCTCTCTCTCTCTCTCTCTCTCTCTCTCTCTCTGGAAAAAAAGATCTTCACAATGCATACAGATTTCCCGTCACTTCATGAGTGTATTTTATGTTATTTCCATGTTAGTCTTTTTTTGTAACAAAGGGAAAACATGTAACCTGCCTCCAATGCGGGTTGCGCAACTGACGGTCACGTGGCTGCGTGGGTCGCGTGTGGCTCGTTCAGGGAGCACAGTGAGGACATCGGGGCACATTCACGGCTTGCTGGGGCAGGACACGTGCTGCACATCTCCCTGTAGCTCAAAATGGCGCGTCGTGGTGCCAGTGTCTCGAGGATGAGGCGGCCACCAGGCGGCATTGTGGGTCAGAGGGAATCATCACCATTACTGCCGCCCACACACTCCAGCACGGGCTTCATGTGTGCCACCCACGCAACACACACATCAGCACTTGACAGCACAACGCACACATTCCTCCACGTACACAGTGTACCATTGCGTTTATAAATGTAATTGAAGTAGCACTGCGTCGCCAGTGCATTTCTGTGCATTGAGAGGGAAAGGTTTGACAGTATGTAATTAAATCAAGAACGTAAGAGGTGATATCGATTAAGTAAATAACTAGGTGTGCAGTGCGCGTGGGAGGGCGTAGGGTGGGGCGTGGGAGAGCGTGGCGCGGCTGTTGGTGCATTCGCCGCCTGGGTCCACCTGGAAGGGGATGACCCGTGCAGGTATTTCCCCAGCCCGCCCTCATCACTTAGCTTACCCTTAGAGGTTCAAGGAGGGAGCTGGTCATAACGACAACTGGAGCACAGTATGAATGGACGCCCCAGCTTATTCCCGCATATTTCCTGAGGAGCGGCCGCGTTGTAGTATAGTGTGGACAACAACACATGGTAAAGGCTTATGATTTATTTTTATAATTATATATCACATCCACACATTTTGTCAAAGACCGTGGATACGGAGAAAGATGGACATGTGAGAATAAGAGTGAGAGTAAGAGGGGAGTGGGTAGATGACAGATTTGGATTAAAAAGTCGGAAGAAAGAGAGAGAAAGGGAGAAGTGAGAGAGGTGTGAGAGAGGAAGAGAGATGGAGATGTGAGAGTGAGAGTGAGTGGGTAGGTCACGGATTTGGATAAAAAAAATGACTGAGAGAGAGAGACAAGGGGAGAAGTAAGAGGTGTGAGAGAGGAGAAGTGGAGATGTGACAGTGAGGGTGATAGTGAGAGGGAGAGTGAGAAGGGAGTGGGTCCTCTACACCTCCTTCCTTCCTCCTCCTCCTCCTCCTCCTCCTCCTCCTCCTCCTCCTCCTCCTCCTCCTCCTCCTCCTAAGTATACATAATCAAACGTTGTATTAGTTAAATTAAACGTTGTATTAGTTAAATTATCATGCCTTGTTTTACTCAGGGATCCCGCTAGCATTGATAAATACCATAGTATTGTATGAAGAATGTTGTTCAAGCAGTGAGTATTATGAGATAAATAAGCTGCAGCAAAGCTCTAATGCAACGACCCAGGAACAGCAAATATAATGAACAGCCAACTGGAATAATGCACCACGATTTCGAGAACATTATAGAAAGCCACTGCAATTTGCTCCTTCTTTGTGTCGGCGTGTAACATTGTGTGCATGACAAGAGTGGTGACTCAAAGAGTGGAGTCTTATGCAGCTCTCATTCGTTGCACCGCGATGCCATGTAACGCTGAGGCAGTGTGTAATCTTGCTGGGTAGGACGGAGTGCGTGGCGCCAGACCAGTGTGAGAGTGTTCACCTGCAGATGGCTGCGGTTAGTGTGGCCGAATGCGAAGTTTATCACGATTTTGGTTTCAACTACTCATACTTAAAAACTCTGCCATGATTGAACAGTCCCTGACGCAGCCATTCATCCCACTGGCTGCACGCCACTCACCTTAGTGTGCGTGCATTCTTGTATGTAAAGCACTCCATCTACGCCTGTGGTCTCTGAAGTCTGCCGAAAATCACATTATCACAGCGCTCCAGTCTAGGAAGGCAGGCTCTGCGTTGCCTCGCTCCCTGCCTCACCTGCACAGAACAAATAGCGACTTTCGTGCTGCGATACAGACACACAGT
>NW_026973688.1:0-7500 GCF_035594125.1 Scylla paramamosain | reverse complement strand
GGTGGTGGTAGGTTATTGAAAGATATAGAGAGATAGAGACGAAGAAAATTGTAGGATTATGAAAAAAAGAGGGAGGAAGAGGAGGAAGAGATGGAAGGTATTGACTATAAGGTCGATAACGATCATTGATTTTAGCATCTTCTTCGCCCCTATCGTTATGGGAGGCTTGTGCTGCGAGAGATGGGTAGATAGATAGATAGATAGATAGATAGATAGTAAATAGATAATAAATATGTAAATAGATAAATTGACATACATACATAGGAATTTAGAGACAGGAAGATAGATAGATAGATAAGTAGATAGACAGACAGACAGACAGACAGACAGACAGACAAGCAAACAGAAATGGTTATAAGCAAAGTTCTTCCTGTGACTTTAATATACGAGTATATTTATGACACATTATGCTCACCACTCATTTTTAGGACAATTACCAACGTGAAATAGGACTGCCAAGGAAAATAGCAGCAGCAGCAGTAGTAGTAGCACAACCACCACCACCAGTAGTTGTAGTAGTAGTAGTAATAGTAGTAGTAGTAGCAGTAGTAGTAGTAGTAGTAGTAGTAGTAGTAGTAGTAGTAGTAGTAGTAGTAGTAGTAGTAGTAGTAGTTTGAAAGCGTTAAAGAACGAAGAGAATGTTGCCCAAGGGAGATGAGAGAGAGAGAGAGAGAGAGAGAGAGAGAGAGAGAGAGAGAGAGAGAGAGAGAGAGAGAGAGAGAGAGAGAGAGAGAGAGAGAGACACGTGATAAGGCGTAGCTTTCATCAAATTTCACTTATAAGTATGTATGTCTCTCTCTCTCTCTCTCTCTCTCTCTCTCTCTCTCTCTCTCTCTCTCTCTCTCTCTCTCTCTGTCTCTCTCTGTCTCTCTCTCATTAGCATTGTTTTGTAGGCAAAACTTCACTCAGTTAGTCAACAGGTGTGATCTGTGTTTCTGCAGGTAATTTGCTTTCTCACACTCCAATTAATGACAATTAGAATTGAGACGAGAACTGTGACTACCCTTTTATTTATTCTATTTTTCACTTTATCTTATTTATTTATTTACTTTTTGTTTTGTTGCTTTATTTTTGTTGTGTTTTGTTGTTCTTTTTGGGTCTTGTCTCATTGATGTTTTATCCTTGTTTATTTGTTGGTGTTTTCCCTCTTTTGTCTCTTGCCTTCATTTTTTTGTATTTCTAGGCTTTTTTTCTTCATTCTATCTTTTGTTTCCTTTTTTCTCATCATTTTTTTTTATTTTGTTTCTTTTTTTCTGTTCGTCTTTTTTCCATGTCTCTGTTTTTATTTTTGTTTGTTTATTTATTATCATCTTTTACTCTTCCCGCATTTACTTCATTTTTTATACACCTTTTTCCCTCTTTTTTTCTCCCTTTCCTTCCTTTTGTCTTTCTTTTTTCCAATGTACCGTATTTTTCTATATTTTTATTTTTTTTTATTAATTTAACTCTTCTTATCTCATTTTTTTCTCGCTTTTAACTCAATCTTTTTTTTCTCTTCTTTTTTTTCTGAATCCTAAGTATACTGTACAATTTTATATATTCCCCCACACATGAAAGATATATTTTTTTTTCCCACTCAGTTCATGAAAGTTTTGAAGTTTCCTAAATAAAAAAAAAAAATCAGATATGCAACTTTCAAAAACGTGAATAACACATGCACCGTTTTTTTTTTTTTTCTCTGATGCATAGTTAAGTGAAAGCCTTCCATGAAATACAATGAAAATAGGGATTATACTCAACTTGTACTTGTATTATTATTATATACTTTTTTTTAAGTTACTCGTTTTTTATACACCTCGTGATCTGATTCGTTTTTTTTTTTTCATTTCGGTGTATTATTAACTTGAAATGTGTTTTTTTTTCTACATTTCTACATTTTTCTTGTTTGTTTTTTTGTCCATGTGTGTATTTGTTTATTTATTTATGTTTATTTAGCTTTTTTTTACATTTTATCAGATTTTTACATCATTTTTTTTATTTCAGTTCATATATTGATTTATTTATTAATATCTATCTATCTATATATATATATCTATTCATCTATCTATCCATCTATCAAACTATCTACATATTTATTCATCTCTTCATTATTTATTTATTTATTTTTTTTTTCTGCAAACTTCCCTCTTTCATGCACTAATTTTAACTCTCTATAGCTTATTTTTCCCTTCCCTCCTTTCATCTTCGACTTATTTCTGGACTAGATTCCCATTTTCTGTTACATATTCCAGGACAGCCTACAGTAAAGTAGAAAAAAAAATAATAATCATCAAAATGCCAAACTTTTCATATGCCTTGCTTGAAGAAATATTGGTTTCTGGAACAGTAAATTCTTAAGAGCGTGAGAAAGGAACCTTCAGAGAATCCAACTGTGTAAAAATATTAATTGGGTACGTATTGGTCTGATTAACAAGTTATCCAATATGCACCAATGAGGTGGTGGTAGTAGTAATGGTAACAGTAGTAGTAGTAGTAGTAGTAGTAGTAGTAGTAGTAGTAGTAGTAGTAGCAGTGGTAAAAGTAGTAACGGTAGTGGTGGTAGTAGTAGTAGTAGTCGCAGTCGTAGTAGTAGTAGTAGTAGTACTAGTCGTAGTATTAATAGTAGTACTAGTCGTAGTAGTAGTAGTAGTACTAGTCGTAGTAGTAGCAGCAGTATTAGTAGTAGTAGTGCAATAATAGTAGTAGTAGTAAAAGTAGTAGTAAAAGTAGTAGTGGTTGTAGTAGTAGTAGCAGTAGTAGTAGTAATAGCACTTATAATAGGCAAAAGTACAGTAGTACTAAATAGATTATAATTTATCATGTAGTTACAATTTTGACAAACACACACACACACACACACACACACACACACACACACACACACACAGTTCAAATCATGTTCAGGCTAGCGTGTGTGTGTGTGTGTTAGTGACCCGTTGAGAGAGAGAGAGAGAGAGAGAGAGAGAGAGAGAGAGAGAGAGAGAGAGAGAGAGAGAGAGAGAGAGAGAGAGAGAGAGAGAGAGAGAGAGACAGAGGTGCACCAGAGCTGCAGCCAGTAGCGACGAGCTAGTGAAGGTGCCCTCGATCTCGCTCTAGCCAACACCAGCGCACCTCCACACAGCCAGGACTTCGCGGCTGTGGAACATGTTCACGGCGGCCACGCCCCAAGTGCAGGACATGTCCACGCACCAGGTGAAGCTGGCAGCCCACAGCTGGGCGTAGCACGCACCTGTCCCCACTGGCGCTTTTTAAATTTTTATTATTTTATTGTATTAACTTTATAATCTTTATGTTAAGCATGTATAGTGTTATTCCTGTAAATAATACTATCATAGAGCTTTTTAAATAATTCCATATTCAACGTGGAATATTAAGCCTTTCTGTAAATATTTGTTTAAAAAAAGAAAAGAGAGAGAGAGAGAGAGAGAGAGAGAGAGAGAGAGAGAGAGAGAGAGAGAGAGAGAGAGAGAGAGAGAGAGAGAGAGACGTATTTTATTTCTCCAGATCCTTCAAATTTTCTGTTTCATCTATCTTTTCTATGTAATTTTGTCTTTTGCTGCTCTTTTATGTGTGTGTGTGTGTGTGTGTGTGTGTGTGTGTGCCCTAATTAACTTTCAAGTAGTAGTAGTAGCAGTTCTAGTAGCAATAGTAGTAGTAGTAGTAGTAGTAGTAGTAGTAGCATCAGTAATAATAACAGGTGTATGTTCCTCGCCACGTGTCACTAATTAACTAAGTGTTAGCGGCCTCAGGTGTTACCTGTATGAGAAAGAGAGAGAGATAGAGAGAGAGAGAGAGAGAGAGAGAGAGAGAGAGAGAGAGAGAGAGAGAGAGAGAGAGAGAGAGAGAGAGAGAGAGAGAGTAAAGAATTAGTTTAGACTGCTTTAATAATGCAGAATTAAAAGTTTGTAAAATTCTCTCTCTCTCTCTCTCTCTCTCTCTCTCTCTCTCTCTCTCTCTCTCTCTCTCTCTCTCTCTCTCTCTCTCTCTCCTCTCCCTCTCCTCTCCTCTCCTCTCTCTCTCTTTCTCTTTCTCTTCTCTTCTTCTTCTCTTTCTCTTTCTCTCTCATCCTTCCTTTGTTACAGAAGTGACATTGGTTTGTGGCAGTAATGTAAAAGAGTAGTGTAGAGAGTGTAGGGGTCTCTCTGTTATTATTTATAAGACTTTGCTGCTCACTGCTCATCAAGAAGTAATACTTGATGTCGCTCCTTTAAAGTCATATGAACAATAAATCTTCTCTTTTAGGAAATTTTGGTAAAACTTTTGCTGTTGTCTTAGACATATCAAAAGCTTTTGATAGAGTCTGGCACAAAACTTTGATTTCCAAAACTACCCTCCTACGGCTTCTATCCTTCTCTCCTCTGCAACTTCATCTCAAGTTTCCTTTCTGACCGTTCTATTGCTGCTGTGGTAGATGGTCATTTGGCTATTCTTCTAAATCTACTTTACAGTGGTGTTCCTTAGGGTTCTGTCCTTGTCACCTACTCTTTTCCTATTATTCATCAATGACCTTCTAAAGTAAACTTCTTGTCCTATCCACTCCTACGCTGATGTTGTCCCCCTGCACTTTTCCACGTCTTTTCATAGACGTCCAACACTTCAGGAAGTAAACAGTTTTCACGCAGAGAAGCCACAGAACGTCTGATTTCTTATCTCTCTAAATTTTTTTTGTTGGGGCAGAGCAAACTTGGTATTGTTCAATGCCTCTAGAAACTCAATTCCTCCATCTTTATCTACTCGACACAACCTTCCTGGGACAACTCATCCCTCCTTCTTCAATAGCATTCAACTGTCCACCCCTCTTTTACACTGAACATCCTCGGTCTGTCCTTTACTTATAATCCTAAACTGGAAACTTCACATCTCACCTTCTAGCTAAAACAGCTTCTATGAAGTTAGGGGTTCTGGTACTCCCTCCACCATAAAATAAAAAAAAAAGTCAAGATATATATGCTTCTTTTGCGTCTTTGCTCGTAATTCTGTTGCCTCTGTTCTCTATCAGAGGAAACAAAACATATACGCCAGAAATACAGCAAACTGTTTAGTAGGGTTCATCTGTAGTTGACTTTAAAGTAGAGAGTCCCGAAGTAACACTGAGATCAGCTTGGCGCTGGTCAAACCTCATCTAGATTATCCTTGTTCAGTTTTGCCTCCTGTATTCCAGGAAGGGATCAGTACAGAATCAGTACAGAGGAAAATGACTAAAAAGAAACAAGGCAAGAAAAAATCGTTACGAAAGAAGATTGAAGATAAAATTACATTCCTTAGAGAGGCCGCAGATTACGAGTGGATCTGGTAGATGTCTTTTACTTGTATAAAGGAGATCAGAGGATGAAAATATTTGGGATCTATAGTTAGCTCTGGTATTCGTCAAAGGCAAAACAACACAGAAACCAGAAATGACTAAAACTGTGTTGTAGAGAATGGAGTGTAGTAGAGAATGGAGTGTTAAAAGTAAAGTCTTGAAGAAATAATAAGATTATATTTGACACTCGTCATACCTTATGTAGACTGAACTGTGCATGGCCTTCATATTACAGAATGGAGATAAGTCTATTACAATCAGTACAGTTTAAAAGAGATGAGAAATATTTTCCTAGGAAAGGAGATCGAGAAGTTTTGGAATCTACATTTTTTCCTGGAGAGGTGACGAGTAAGTAGAGTTGCTCTCATAAATGTTAAGTGTTATATAAGACATAACAAAGGGTGACAAAATTCCTTAGGGTCAGTAATCAGGATAGAACAAAAGAAATGAGTTCAAGCTTGATATAGATGAATTTAGAAAAAAAAAAAAAGGTAAGAAATTGGTTCTCAAATAAAAGAGTAGTGGGTTAATGGAATACCCTCAATAACTCAGTTTGTTAGTGCTGAATTACTAGGAAGACTTGAAAAAAAGACTGGGCATAATTATGATGGGCATGATGGGTGGAAACAGGTAGGTATGTCACTGTATATACAGGGACCTCACAAGGAAGTGTAGGCCTGTTCCCTTCTTGCACCTTCTTATATTTTCGTATGTCATTATGTTCTTATAACACTAAGTAGCAGCCGAAGTTTAGACACAGTGGGCCTTCTCGTCTCGCAGGATTAACTTATGATTATTTTTTGTGCGCAATCATGAGAAAGAAACATAATGTGTATCTAAATGCATAGAACATTCTACTCGATTTAGGATCACTTACAAACTTTTATGAGTTCCTGCAGAAATGCAGACATGGATGGAGTTCAAAGCACCTTGTTAAACTGATATAACGTTGCTGGCACAAGACCAGTGACGATGTTTGTAACAGTTATTTACACGACAACTACAACTATAGGGTAAAGTAAAATATAGCAATTAATCAAAAGGAATTAACGTTTAAGGAAAACAGATTACCGCCATGAGAAAACTTCCTTCATCTGAATCATGCTAATAATAGGTATAGCAATATTCTTTGCTGCTGAAGTGAGCAAGGTACTGCCAGACCTATTATGTTGAAGAGGTGGAGGAACATCATGATGGCGGGAATGAGGCTAATTAACAGGATGAACTGAAGGAGAAAAGGAAAGAGGTGAAAAAAAAAAAAAACGCAGTTGCCTTGCAAAGTGGAAAAATGAATCTAAGAAACAGACAACCGAAGATGCGAAGGATGAGGAGGAGAAGAGGAAGCAGGGAAAAGAAAAATAGATGAAAGAAGAATGAAAGGAACAAACATCTGAACACAACAAAATAATTATATGGAAAGAGATGCTGCATATATTTATGAAAAAGATATTTAGAAAAGTACACTAAGAAAAGAGAAAGCTAGAATAGGAACAAAAAAAAAAGAAGACGAAGAAAAAACATCGAAGACTAATCTAGAAAGAAAAAAAATAGTAGCAATCTTTTATGCTAATTAATAGATTTTTATCACCCGTAGTCGTTGTGGAGTTTTCTTTACACTAACAACAAAGTATGGAGTCTTTATAAACCTCTACAAAGAAGTTAACAGGATTAAGAGAACATGTTTTGTGAAGTTTGTATCCCGTGTGGAAAGTGTAGAGGTGGCTGTGGAACAAGAGGAAATGTCTCAGAGTGGGCCAGTGATTAAGGAAAGATGTGTGAAATAGCACCCGCTCTTCACGATCTGTCTCCATCACCACTCAGCATCACAAGCTGCACACAGGTCTCATATGATCTCGTTGCTGCAAAGCCTATATACAGTTGGTGAATCAGTCTGTGGCTGCAAATAGAAATAATGGGAAGAACCCCTGACCTTGTTGTTGGGAAGACTCGATAAAGTCAGTCAATCAGTAGGCAGTTGTGAATAGCAGAAGCACTGGAAGACAACTCTGCTTTTTCCTTACTCGGATATGACCTTGTTGTTGGAAAGCCTCAGTAAAGTCAGTCAGTTAGTTATCATTAGAGGTACTGGGAAGACGCCTTTGTTCTTTATTCTTGGACAGGAGTAAGCATTCATCTTCATAGGTGAAATAGTAACAGAGGATATTCATAAAAGCGTATTCGATAACAACTTTAAGAATGGGTGTTTTATTGTATTTGGA
>NW_026973687.1:965000-995000 GCF_035594125.1 Scylla paramamosain | reverse complement strand
GTTAATATTTATATTGAAGAACAAAATTGTGAATGATTTCCAGAAAATGACAGAAAAAAGTAAAAAATAAATAAATAAATGTTAGGTTAGGAAAGAAATGAATTCAGTGTTAAATCACTGAGAAAAATCATGTAATATTACAACAAAGAAAGTAATGAAAAAGAATATATTTTTTTTACATTAATAAACAAGCCGTAACCATTTAGTGTCCTCCTCTGTGAGGAATAAGATTGTGAGTAAAATCCAGAAAATGACAAAAAGTAAAAAAAAAAAAAAGGAATAAATAAGTCAAATAAATAAATAAATAAATAAATGATAATAATAATAAATAAAATAATAATAATAATAGTAATAATTATAATAATAATAATAATAATAATAATAATAATAATAATAATAATAATAATGATAATAATAATAATAATAATAATAATAATAAATAAATAAATAAATAAAAATAATAATAATAATAATAATAATAATAATAATAATAATAATAATTAATAAATAGATAATAAATAAATTAATCATCTCATAAAAAAAAAGACAATTAAGTGATGCTCCACTCAAGAAAAGACAATGAGCTGAAATCAGAAAATTACGATAAAAAAGAAAAAAAAGAAAAAATTCCTCCCCATCAAAAAAAAATTTGTATTGGTAATTTAAAGAAATCTACGAAATGACTATCAATTCATTGAAGAACAAGACTATGAGAGGAACCCACAAGATACTGTTGACAAATGAAATGTGAAAAAAAAAAAAATAGAGAAAATAAAAGACAAGAAGTTGGCTAGTGAATATACTTGTGTTGTTACTGCATTAATTGAATAAATAAATAAAATAATTAATTAATAATAAATATAATAATAATAATAATAATAATAATAATAATAATAATAATAATAATAATAATAATAATAATATAAATAACAATATTAATAATAATAATAATAAAAATAATAATAAACATATTATAACACTCATACAATCTATGATATTAGTACATTTTTATGTGATTGTTCTGTAGTGGAATTCAAATATTAATAAAGTAAACAAGTACAAGTCACCACTTTCAATACTCTAAGATTCTGATTGAAGTGAACAGACTATTTAATTGACATGAATGGGCTTAGCAATCAGAGAGAGAGAGAGAAAGACAGACAAACAGACAGAGAGAGAGAGAGAGAGAGAGAGAGAGAGAGAGAGAGAGAGAGAGAGAGAGAGAGAGAGAGAGAGAGAGAGAGAGAGAGAGGAGGATGGTGTCTTGACGCTACAACAACAACAACAACAACAACAACAACAACAATAGAAACAAACTGCCATTACAAGGGACGCGTCTCATTGCATTTGAACACCAACATTTTGTCTGAAAAACAACACGCAGTTAGTTGCCATTTTTTTCGTTGTGTTCCAGGGATCATAACTGCACACGCACACACACACACACACACACGGAAGGGAATCAAAACTTTTGAGCGATTAACAATGCAAGTCGGATGCAAATTGTATTACTCTTCGAAGTGTGCATTGTTGTGGTCACGAGGTACGATTTACGCTTTATTTTTCGCAAAGTGTAAGTGGAAATGAAACGCGAGAAAGAGGAAGAGGAGGAGGAGGAGGAGGAGGAGGAGGAGGAGGAGAAGGAGGATGAGGAGAGTAGTAGTAGTAGTAGTAGTAGTAGTAGTGGTAGTAGTAGTAGTAACAATAGTAGCAGTAGTAGACACAGTTTGGTCGTGTTACAGAGCAGACGTCCCTGAAAGTAGACCAAGTATGGACTCCGAGACACAGAAAATACATCTAGATTCCCAAAATGAAGCCTTCCGAAGTGCTTTTGATATTGTGATCGATCAGTTTAACTCAAGAATCAAGTGACCCGATGAGAAATCTGGAATTTTCTGAAGCTGAGATATCTCACCTTGAAGCCGAGGTGAAAACAATTAGGAAGTCTGAGAAAGACAGCATAAGATCGCAGTCGAGGAACTCAAGACTCGTGTTTAAGATTTGGAGCAGCGGACAAATTATCAAGAAGTTTACAGCTGAAGAAATAATAACATATGTATTAGTGGAGTAAAAAATTTACGTAATGGAGGAACCTGGGAGCAAACTGCTACACAAGTATCAACTTTGCGTCCAGACAAGCTTCCACTACCACCGTTGAAGCTAGAGCGTGCTCAGAGAGTTGGACCGCTTGGACGCTCTTCTCCACGAACCATAGTTGCCAAGTTCGACCACTTCTGTGACCGCGAAGCAGTGATGTGGAACGCCAGGAAATCAAAGGGTACAGGAATATACTTCAACGAGTACCTGTGCCCTGCTTCAAAGAAAATTGTCAAACACAGAAGGGAAAATAGCTTACTTCAGACACACAAGCCTCATCATCAAAGAGTGAATGAGTCAACTCCCTCAGAATGCTGGGGTTGTTGACAATACCTCGCCCTGTGCTTCGGTTTCTGGGGACGTGGCAGCGGCGGTTGGTGCTGATAACCATACCCAAGCTTCTGTTTCTGGCGGCGAAGCTGCGGCAGTTGCTGTTGTGACTTCACGCGTCGTTGGATACATGGCACCGTTTTCTGGTGATGGTGTTTCTGCTGGTAACGTGCCTGCTGATGGTGAAGTGACTGCTGAAGCAGGTGGAGAGAGTGGCAGTTCACAACACAAACCAAGGGACATTAGAAGACGTAAGAAGAAATAGGTAAGTACTGTAATTTGCATTTTCATATATGTATACTTTAGTTTCGTAATTATAGTGCATCAAGAATTACTACACTTTGAATTACCATTTATTTCCATAGATAATGATAAATTCCATAATCCATTTATTTATGATTGTTTACATTTATCTTATAGCATTTCCTTTAACACTTTCAAATTATTAGAATACAAGTGCAGCAGTGACCTAGACGTAAATCAGTTCTGTAATTTTTTTTTTTAAGTATCCCAAAATTCCCAAGTCAGATAAAATTTTTGGGGGGATTCTTTCTATTTTTATAGTATAAATACGAATATCACTACTTTATTAAGTATAAATATAAGATTTATTCCCACAAATATGCACTCATTAGTAGATTCGAACTCAATGAGCCCAGGAATAAAGTGTGATATATTAGGACTCAGGGAAACTAGACTTGACGATGACCTTGCTAGTTTATATCAGTTACAAGGTTACAACCCTTTTACCCAATGTAGAAACAGATTTGAAGGTGTTGCCTTATATATTTCTGATAGCCATAATTCTGCCATGTTAAATGAGTTTTTGCTTTGTCGAATCATTTATATAATATTTAACAATACAGTGTACAGATTATCACAGAAATATTTTGTTCATATTTGTTTATATGAGCCTCCTAGTGCTAATATAAACAGATTTTTTGATACATTAAATGACATTGTATCTTCAGTGCATAGCAGGAAATGTTTCAGTATTCATATTTTTGGAGACTTTAGCTTTAATTTACTTAATTTTATTGATACCTCTGTGTTTGGCTTTATTAGTTTAATGTTTTCATTCTCTCTTTTTTTTTCACTAATTACAAGACCTACCAAAATTATAGATACTAAAGCAACACTAATTGACCATATTCTAACCTCGCATATTGAGTCAAATTTCAGCAATTTCATTATACAAACTGGCGTTAGTGACCAATATCTAGTTGTTTCCCAATTTAAGCAAGATCTCACAAGACAGTCACATCAGTATACATCAATAAAAAAAAAATCATAACACAGATTGCATTGAATAACTTAAGGACGGATCTTTTGAAGGTTAACTGGAGTGATGTATTAGGGGTTAAATTGTCCAGATGCAGCTTGCATCTGAGTTTGGAAAACTCAACACTTTGTTTCAAATTTTTTTTTTTTCTGTAAGAAGAATTTCGATAGATAACAAACAGGAACGTAGCCCATATATCACATTAGCCTTAAGAAACAATATCAAAGAGAAACACAGACTTGAGAGACTGGCACATAAATGGCCTTTAGTATTTAAATATAAACGCAAGTTTTAAGAGCCGAAAAAATAAAAATAAAAAAAAATAAATAAATAATTGAATACAGCTATAATTGAATTAACTACTATAAAAATAAATAACAAAAACAACTAAACGACAACTAATTCAATATTTAGTAACAATTCTTCCTTTGCATGCAAGCCTAAAATAGAGTTGGAACCATCATGCTTTGACATACTAAATAAATTTAATGATCATTTTCTTAAATCTAGTGAGAAGCAAACAAATATTTATAGTGAAAATTACTTGCCTCGTCATTCCTCCAGCGTTTTCTATGTATCTTCCTCCCGAGAGCTCAACTGAACCTGAAACCTATCTACAAGCCCTTAAAAAGGAATACTGCTGGATTTGATGATATTTCATAAAAAAAATATTACACCATGCATGAAGCCAATTGTCCATCTCATCAACTCACATTATTAATCTTTCATTAAAAAGAGGTATTTACTTGGTAAACTGTAAAAAAAAAAAAGTTATCCCTCTACATAAATCATGTAGTGGGCCCGATGTCAACTTTTTCATTATTACCAGACCAGCAAAATTTTCGAAAAAAAAATTATTGTAACACGCCTTATAGGTTACTTAGAGAAAAAAAAAATTACTTTCTGTATATGAACATGGCTTATCCATCAATCATTAAACTGAATCAGCAGTTATGCAATTCACTATTATTGTTCACAAACATGCGGAGAGAAAACATCGTGTGGCAGGCATTTTTATTGACTTACTCAAAGCCTTTGATTCATTAATTCATCACATACTATTTGATAAGCTAGAACGCAAAGGCATTAGAGGTGTACCATTACAACTTTTCAAAACCGTCTTAGCGGCAGGACACAAACAGTATATTGTAATGGACACCATTCTTCTTCAAGTTATGTAAAGACGGGAGTACCACAAGAATCAATTTTAGGACCATTACTGTTTCTTGTCCACATCAATGATATCACTAACACTAACTCTGAATTAAAATGCACTATATGTGCTGATGATACCAGTCTATTACTATCTGATAAGGATATACTTAGGTTACATAGAAATTTGGCGATTGAACTAGAATTAGTTAACGAATGGGGAAAAACAAATAAATTAACTCTAAATATTTTTTTTTTCATCAAAATCATTTCTTAGGTTATCAGCTGCCCCCACTGTTATTAGAAGGTAATACTGTAAGAAATGTAAGTCATACAAAATTCCTAGGTGTTCATATTGATAAAAAACTTGAATTGGAACTATCTCATAAATTATGTATATTTCAAACAATCCAGGTTGTGTGGCATATTGTACAATGTTCACAACCAGTTAACGGTCGAGGCTCTTCTCAGTATTTATTACACCTTTTGTTGTCCTCACCTTGTGTACTGTGTATTATTTCATTACTAAGATAAAAGTTGCACAAAAAAAATTGAGATGTATATTCAACTCAGGAAAATTTGATTCAACTCTTAACATATTCTCAGAGAACAAAGCTTCTTGATTTTTATTCGGTTCATAAATGTTTTTTTTTTATTTATTTATCTTAAAAATATTGTAAATACACAGGGAATAAAACAATGTTAATCTAGTCTATCCACGATATCGTACAAGCCTCTTCAAGCACAGGACCTTCCATCATGGTCCACAGTTATGGAACACTTTACCAGTTGAAAAAAAAAAAAAAAAAAACTCAAGTAATACGCAACAGTTTTAAAAGGAGAATTAAAGACATCTGTTTGATTTACAAAATTTTCAGTCTTATAATTAACTATATTTACGTATATTTACCATGTTATCGTGTTTTTTTTTCTTGTAAATTGAAAATATACCGTATATATGTCATAGATGATATTCAGTCATTATAATAAAGTATATCTGTCAGGGAGCACCGGCTCGACAGCTTATGCCTAATACAGTATAACCCCAGCCATCCGGTATTTAACTGTTCGGAATTCTCAAGCAACCAGAATTTTTTTGAAGGGAAAATAAATAGACAAAATAGTATAAAAAATGACGAATATTTGAAATTGGCGCCAGGCAAGCAGTGCGACTGGAATGTCATAGGAAGTCATAGGAAGGTGGAAATACAGAAACAGGCAGGAAGTTCCAGAGTTTACCAGAGAAAGGGATGAATGATTGAAAATACTGGTTATTTTTTAATGCGGACCTAATTTGTGAGTCCAGTGTGATGTCCATAATGCAAAAGAGCAATGATGCGTGTGTGTCACCCTGCAGATGATATCATGGATGGCAAGTGTAAGAAACCTTGGGAAACTTTCATAAAAGGAGCAAGTGCCACACCTCACTGGGGCTCTGCGAGGTGTGGTGGTGATAGCAGGAATGAACGGTCGGGTTAGTGAATATTGCTCTTTGTCAGTATGCAATCATAACGACTTGTTCATCAGACTGTTGTTGAGAGAGCGATCAATGTAAAAGTGGTCAAGGTGCGTGTGTGTGTGTGTGTGTGTGTGTGTGTGTGTGTGTGTGTGTGTGTGTGTGTGTGTGTGTGTGTGTGTGTGTGTGTGTGTGTGTGTGTGTGTGTGTGTGTGTGTGTGTGTTTGTGTGTGTGTGTGTGAGTGCGCGTGTGTGTATTTACCTAGTTGTAATGTACAGGAAGGGGGCTATGCTGGTGCTATCCCGTCTTTGTATTTTGTGTTGTCTAACTAGGCCTTAAATTAATGTATCATCTCTGCATACACTAATTTCTCGTCAGTTCATTCCATACATCCACTTCTCTGTGGGGAAAGCTGTTCATTTTCATATTCTTTCTATAACTGTCTTTTTTTAATCTTCCTTCCATGTCCTCTCGTATCTCTCGTGTCCCACTTTATTAGGTTTTCTCCATCCACCACCTCCATAGTCTTCATGATTCTGTAAATTGCTATCGTCTCCTCCTTCCTTTCTTTGTTCCAGCGTTTTCAATTCCATTGTTGCTAGGCTTTCCTCATGCAACAACAAGCTTGCTACCAATCTTGTCGCTACTCTTTGGATCTTATCAAGTTTTCTGATATTCCTTTTTGTGCCTGGTGGCCACACTGTTGCTGCATATTCCAGTCTTGGCCTTGTCACAGTGACCATCAGTTTCTTTATCATTTGTTCATCTATGCGGATAAATGCCACTCTTATATTTTTCAACAGGTTGTAATTCCATCCAACAATTTTTTTTTTTTTATGTGTTTCTCAGGTGATATGAATACTCCCAGATCTCTTTCCAATTTTAATTTCTTCATGATCTCTCCTCCAAGTTTATATTGGCCCGAAATCCTCTGCTTGCTTTTTCCAAACTCCATTACTCTGCATTTCTTGATGTTGAACTCTATTTCCCATTTTCAGCTCCATTCCCAAACTTTACCAAGGTGTTGCTGCAACATTCCACAGCCGTCCTCATTATTCACACTTTTCAATGATTTAGCATCATCGGCAAACAGACTCATATAACTATCAATTCCATCATCTACATCATTAATATATACTGCAAACATAAATGGGGCTAATATTGATCCCTGTGGGACCCCACTGATAACTTCTTTCCAGGGAGAACCAAGGTTCTCCCTGGTCTTTAAATATCACTCTCATTTCCATCTTTCAGAAAGTCACTCATCCAGTCTAGCAGCTTTCCGTGCTTTCCTTATTGTCTCTAGTTTCCTTCGCAGTGTTTTGTGTGGTACCATATCAAAAGCCTTCTTTAAATCATGTTAAGCAGTCCGTCCATCCATTTCTTTCTTGAATTATATATATTATTCTAGAGTAGAATCATATCAGATTTGTGGCACATGATTTTTCTTTTCCAAATTAGAATTGTCTTGTGGTCAGTATGCTGTTGACTTCCAGGTGTTTAGTCTATCTGTCCATAATAACTTTTTCACACATCTTGGCTGCCGCACTTGTTAGGGACACTGATCTGTAATCACTCAGGTCTTGTTTGTCACCCCCTTTATATATTGGCAAAATATTTATTTATTTTTTTTTTTTTACAGTCTCTTGAAAATATTCCTTCCTTTAGTGAACTCAATAATCTTGTGTATTTTATATGCCAGCTCATCACTACATTGTTTTAATATTCAGATTGTGACTCCATCTGGTCCATGTGACTTCCTCATGTCCAACCCTCTCATTAACTTTTTTTGTATCGTGGGCTATGACCTCTACAACCCCCATCGGAACCAATTTTTCTTGTTCCTGTATTATCCCCCATAGGAACCCATCCCCCATAGGAACCCTTCTTTCTTGTTTCTGTCATATTTCATGGGCTGTGACCTTTACATGACTACATTTCCCATAGCAACCCATCTTTCTTGCTCCTGTTTTTCCTCACCCTAGTCTCTCTCTCTCTCTCTCTCTCTCTCTCTCTCTCTCTCTCTCTCTCTCTCTCTCTCTCTCTCTCTCTCTCTCTCTCTCTCTCTCTCTCTCTCTCTCTCTCTCTCTCTCTCTCTCTCTCTCTCTCTCTCTCTCTCTCTCTCTCTCTCTCTCTCTCTCTCTCTCCCTCCCCTGGAACAATTAGTCAGCAGCTGTTATTGATAAATTATATCAGAGAGAGAGAGAGAGAGAGAGAGAGAGAGAGAGAGAGAGAGAGAGAGAGAGAGAGAGAGAGAGAGAGAGAGAGAGAGAGAGAGGGAGAGGGAGACTCTCACATACACACATAGATACGTTAAAAGGATATTAAGACACAGAAGAGAACGAATAATTACAGAAATGGAGAAAGATCCGCAATGAAAAGGGTGAGAGAGGAGTGTGGTGTCAGGGGTGAGGAGTGAGGAATGGAGGGTGAGGTGGCAGTACAACACTTTTCCAAGTGAGGAGTGGATGATGGTACACTAATTGGTGGGTTGTAAGTGTTAAAATCACCAGAAACACAGGAAACATACCTTGAAGATCTACGCAAAAGGGAAAAGCGTGTCTCACAAAGCTGGTGAGTTCCATCACTTTGTAACCATCCCACGTAAATTCGACCTACAACAAGGTGAACCCCAGGATATGTTTAATTGCCACTGGCCTCACTCTTGACAGAATTAGTCACTTACACACACACACACACACACCAAAACTAGTGCGCAGTTTGATCCTCAAAATTTTCTTAGTGTGTAAAGTTAAGAGTATACAAAGGAATACAAAGGAAAGCCAAACAGCAACAGACCTTTTGGTCCTTGCAAGGCTGTTTGGTAACTACTTCTAACTAGCTACAGTGAAGAGAGACAGGACAGCATAGCAGAAGGCTCCTCCCCACCCACCACTCCCTCCAGCTTGCGCTGGCATGGAAATAGTTAGGAAAAGTACCATGCAGTATGGAAAAATTGACATGGAAATTTTCATAGGAAAGGATGAAAGGAAGTTCTACTATTCACCCTACGGTGAACTCCATACGCCTATCTGAAAGTTAATACAAGTTATATTAAAAATGGTGTCTGTTGAATAAGAGTTTAATAGTGAATTTAGTAATTATTCGGACAAGAAGAGAGCTTGTTGGGATTTGCTTTGAAATATTTGTCTATTTTATTTTTGAATGATTCAATAGTATTACTGTTTACAATTTCGGCAGGAAGTTTATTCCATATATTTACTATACGATTAAAGAAGAAATGTTTGGCCTCGTGGGATTTAAAACGTTTGGGTATAATCTTGAATCCATTATTTCTTGTTAGGTTAGAATGATCAATGGTAAAATATTTATGTGCATCAATGTTACTATATCCTTTGAAAATTTTGAACACTTCAATTAGGTCTCCTCTTATCCTGCGCTTTGTTAAACCGTTCCTCATACGGCTTATTGCGCAATCTTGGAATCATCTTTGTGACTCTGCGCTGTATCTTTTCTAGTTTTTCAATGTCTTTTTTGTAGTATGGTGACCAGAACTGTACACAGTATTCTAGATGAGGGCGCACCAGTGAGTTATATAAGGCAAGTATAACCTTTTCTGATTTAAATTCAAAGGTTCTTCCAATGAACCCTACTAATTTATTTGCCGTCATTACTGTTTCTGTGCAGTGTTGACTCGGCTTTAGGTCGTTTGACACAACGACACCAAGATCTTTTTCTTTATCAGCACTTGACAGTGGCATGTTATTCATTACATATCTCGCCTGAAAATTGTTGCTTCCGATATGTAGAATTTTGCACTTTTCTATATTGAATCTCATCTGCCATTTTTCTGCCCAGCTTGTTAGTTTATTGAGGTCACACTGCAGTTCCTGCCATTGTAACACAGACGTAACTCTACTTGTTATTTTGGTGTCGTCTGCAAATTTACTTATTTTGCAGCTTATCCCTTCATCAATATCATTTATGTACATTATGAAGAGTACTGGTCCTAATACAGAGCCTTGAGGAACGCCGCTATTTACCTTATGCCACTCTGACTCTTTTCCATTTATTACAACACGCTGTTTTCTGTCAGAGAGCCAGTCTCTCAGCCATTTCAGGGTGTTTCCGGCAATGCCGTGAGCTTTTACTTTACTGATGAGTCTCTTATGGGGAACAGTGTCGAAAGCTTTCTGGAAATCAAGGTAGATAATATCAACAGCTTTTGTCTCGTCATACGAGTTAAATACTTCATAAAAGAAGTCTAGTAAGTTTGTTAAGCAGGAGCGCTTGGTTTTGAAACCGTGTTGCGAATCCTTTATGATTTTATTTTCTTCTAAATATTTAACAATTTTATCTCTAATTATTGTTTCCACCAGCTTACACACTACTGAAGTGAGACTGATCGGCCTGTAATTGGCTGGGAGAGATTTATTTCCTTTTTTAAAGATTGGCATGACATTTGCTAGTTTCCATTCGTGGGGAATTTAACCCGCTAGCAAAGTTTTATTGAATAAAATTGTAAGCGGTTTCACGAGCTCATTTCTTGCTTCTTTAAGAAGCCTGGGTGATATCTTGTCTGGCCCGGGTGTTTTGTTTACGTTCATGCTCTTTGTGACTGAGAGGATTTCACTTTCTGTGATGGTGAAATCTGGCAGCGTGGTGCCTCGTGACTGAGGCGTGGGGGTCGGCAGACTGCCCTGAACATCCTCAGTCGTGAAGACGGTTGAAAAGTACTCGTTCAGGGTATTCGCCATGTCTGTTTCGCTTGTTATTTGTTTACCATTTTCTGTTATTAATGGACCAATCGTTGATGTTACGACCCTTTTTGCTTTTACATAACTGTAAAATTCTTTTGGGTTCGTTTTACATGAGTTCGCGATCTGAGCTTCGACAGATTTTTTGCTGCATTTGATCAGCTTTTTAGTTTTTCTACATAATCTGTCGTGCTCTAGTTTATCATCATTATTTTGTGTTAGTATGTATTTGTGGTACGCATTTTTCTTAGCCAGAAGGCAGCATCTAATTTCATTGTTCCACCATTTCGGTTTGGTGTTTTTTATCTTCCGTCTGTTTCGTTGCGGTACACACAAAAACGTAGTTTCATTTAACTTTTTAGCAAAGACTTCCCATGAGTTGTTTATGTCTGGTGTTTCCAGCAGTTCATTCCAGTCTATGGATGCAAGCTGCATGCGAAGTCTCTCAAAGTTAGCACGCCGATAGTCTGGCACTTTTTCTTTACTTTCGCTTACTTTAGCTTTGTCAAAATTTATGGTGAAAAGTAAGCTACGATGATCGCTGGAACTCAGTTCTGGTCCAATTTTTAGGTCTTTTACTGACTCTTCACCAGTTGTTAAAACAATATCTAGGATATTGTTACCTCTCGTCGGATGCATGACGTGCTGGTGGAGGGAGCTTTCAAGGATACTCCCGTAGAGATGCTGGCCTGCGTGAGCCGTCAGTGGTTCACCCCACCTCGCGTCTAGAAGATTAAAGTCCCCCATAATTATGCAATTATTAACGCAGCAAATGTCCGCGATAAGGTCATAAAGTTTTTCGTCTGTAGCGGGTGACTGGGCTGGAGGACGATAGACAAGACCTAATGTTATTTTACGAGATTTATTTTCTAACTGGATGAAAGTGACGTCTATATTAGCAATGGTTGGGATCGGGAGTAAACGAGGATGAAGATTACTTTTTACGTAAAACATAACACCGCCTCCCGCACGGTGAGTTCTCTCGCAGCTAAAAATGGTGTAGCCAAGGAGTGAGTACTCAGCTAAGTAATCCCTGCTTGATGAATTTATCCACGTTTCCGTGACGCCTATGATGTCGTAGTTTTCAAGATAAATAAGAGCTTGCAGCTCATTTAATTTATTCCGTAAACTACGGGCATTGAAGTAACAAGCTCTGATCTTGTCTGAACCTGTGGATGAAATATTTACGTTAGTGCTTACGACGCTGGTCCTGTTGTTGGCGCCCGCGCGTTTTTTGATCTGTGGAGACAAACTTTTTCATGGATTAGTCTGCCCATCCTAGCTGCTCCCACAGCGTTCAGATGAAGGCCGTCTCTCTGAAAGAGTCTGTGTTCATTATAAAAATCGTTCCAAATGTTAAGATACTCCACGTTTTCCTGTTGGCAGAGAGTCTTTAATCTGTTATTTATACTGAACGCAATGTTGTAGAACCTTGCGTTCGCGTTGATCCTCGGGAGAATGCCTGAAATTATAATATTATTTGATTTAGTCTTGTATTTGCGAATCATTTCCTTGTATTTCGCCATCAGTTTTTCTGATCGGGACCGCTGGACGTCATTTGTGCCTGCGTGGATAACATAAAGGGTGTTAGTAGTAGCGTCCTTGGTCGTGTCCTCGATGGCAGCAGTGATGTCCCCTAGGGAGGTTCCAGGAAGGCAGTACCGCCTCCTGCGAGACGGGACTCTTCTACAAAATTCCACCAGCTGTCCTCGGACGATCGAATCCCCCACAAGCCTGGTCTCTTCCGGTTCATCTATCTGTTCAGTCAGGATAGAAAAAGAGTGGAGGAGGAGGAGGAGGAGGAGGAGTAAGAGGAAGAGGAGGATGAGGATGAAGATGAGGGTGAGGATGAGGATGAGGAGGAAAAGGAGGAGGAGAAGGAGGAAGACAAAAAGGGAGAAAAAAATTATTATTATTATTTTCCATTATCATTATAATCATCATTATTATTATTATAGTGTGCAAAAAAATCCACCGAAAAAAATTCCACCATCAAAAATTACCCCCATGTAAAATTCCAGCCACGAAAGTTCCGCCACAAATGATAATGGTAATAATGCAATACAACAGGTTTAAAAACTTTCATTTTATTGCTTCACGTTCCAGGACACAAAACTGTTCCAGGCTTAAAAACCAGGTTAAAAATGAGGTTTAAAAATTAAGGTAGAGATAAACTACTTTTCATTATATCTTATTTAAAGCTCAGTTTAATGAAGGTTATCTGCAACGCCTTTCATAAACTCCATGATGTCTCCACGATAGTTCCCCACGAGGATTTTCAGTTTTCTCTTAATATTTTTATTTTTATTTATTTATTTTTTTTTTGCTCTCATCTTCTCTTCGGACGTGCAACAATTTTGTTTGTGTGAGGGATTGTTCTTAATGTACTGCAGCACAAAGCCTCCTCAAATTCGGGTGCATACTTGTTATAGACGGTCTTAGTGCACTGTGAAAACCTTCTACAGTATTATTAGTTCTAGGTTGGTCATTCAGAGTACGCTCTTGTACGCTCCACACTTCAATTGGGAAAAGAGTTTCTACTCTTCTTCGTCGCTCGTCCCTTCTCCGTTGAGTACCAATGTAGGCGCCTTCAAAGTCTGCAGTGAATTCAGGTGGTATAACTTCATCATCAGACAGAAGCTCGAATGCATCAACAACGTCCTCGAGTGGTAGAAATGCCAAGGCACTAAAGCATTTTATTTTGAGAGCAAAACAAGGGTCATTGTTGTACTGCTCTTTTTTTACCAATTTGACATATCTTTCGCCAACAGGATTGACCAAAATGAAGCAAACAACCAGAAACTACAGCACTGTGAAAAACCGTTGTGAAAGCAGTGTGTACAGCTATCTCAAGATCCATGATGCACTGAACTGGTAGACTATTTGGACCTAAGTTAAAAATAGCCGAGAGAGTCTTCGATAGGTAGCTTCTTGTGTCTTAGAAAGCAAAGCAATCACACGTGGGAGACATGAATCATTAATGACAGCATGAACCGTAAAAAGCTCGCTCCAAAGATTTGGTGCAGCTTTGAGTGTTCCATCACAAGCCCATGAGTTATTTGTTGATAATTCATCCAAGCCAGAATCTGTTGCAAATATTAGTATTCGATGCACGATATCAATTCCACTATCAAACGCCAAGAAACTGGAACCATTAGCAAGATATTTAAATGAATCAAGGATTTCATATCCAGTGCAACATGTTGGAAGTGCAGGATATCCTGAAGAAGTCCGTCGCCAGTTTTGAATAGTCCCAGAAAGCATGTTAATATTTTGTAATTGCGATCTACCTTCTTCCTGAAGTGGCTGTGTAGCAGCCAGGGCCGGTGCTAGGAACTGCGGGGCCCAATTACAGAACTGATGGCGGGGCTCCTACTCTACAAAAGTAAAAATTTATTGATGTTTATATTTCGTGTAGTATGGTCGTCTTTAACAAAAAATAAATAAATAAATAGATAAATAAGTATAAATGCTTGATATACTAGAATTTTGAAAGACAATATGAAAGCTTTATTTCTTTAATACAAAGTAAGGCCATTACAGACATAATGCTTATACATAATTCTTTAGAAAATGATTTTTCTGGCGTTTTTATTTGCAGTCTTTCAAAATATTTTCAAGGTCAATTGTTTCATCAATGTCATTTTCTCTATATAGCATTGCCAAATTGTTTAGTCTCTCGTTGACAATAAGTATGTTTTAATCATGTTTAGTTTTGAAAAACTTCTTTCACTGGATGCGACTGTTACAGGCATTGTTAAATAAGTCCTAAAGCAATAAAAACATTAGTAAATGCTGTAAATCGATTGCGTACCATCTGGTATTCAAACAGAGCAAGAGGTTTAATACTAGAGGTTAAGAAAAGTTTTCAGGGCTCCAGGCTCTTCAGCCAACAGATAGCTATCAACGTCTTTAGCTTTTATTTTTTTCATTGACTACCTCTCCATCAGTGTACTGTTTTATTGTGGTGTCTGCTAAAGCTGCTTCAAGGTCTGCTGTGTGTTTCCTTATTTCCGCCTCCTCTATAATTTGAAAGTTATTTAGAAATCCAAGTAACTTTACATGACTTTTAAGTTGTTTAAATCTACACTTCAAGGACTGAATAGCTTGGTGAACCACTACGTTGAAGCACTGAACTCTGTCTGCTTCTTTTGGATCATCTAAAGGTTGACTTTTTGTCTCATAAGAAAACATTCTCTTCCTTCTACGTAGTTTTTTTTTTTTTCCTTGAAATTGTATAAACTCCAACGGTAAGTCAACAGCTTCAGCAAATTCATTTGCACCTACTAGAACATCATTAAAGCCTTCCTCTCTATAAATTCCTAGCCATGGCAATAGTTTTTGAAATGACTTCATGCCTTCATCAGTGACCTTTGTTTCACCTTGCAGTTCCTTGCTTAAATAGCGCTTACATACATACCTTGGGCTCATATGTTTTCTCAGATATTTCCACAAGTGCATCATATACTTCTCCAACCTGATAACGAATAGCTTTAACACTATCAATCAGACACTCCCACCTTGTATTGCTCAAGGACTTCACTGATGACCCGGGAACATGTTTTTTTTTTTTTTTTTTTACTGCTCACCTTTTAGTTCATGCTGAGTGCAATGCGTAGATCGCTTGCAAGACCCAAAAAACGTTATAACATCTGGACAACACTTGGCTACATCTCCGAGTAAAAGGTTATAATTGTGACATGCACAGAGGACAAAAAATGCTCTTGAATTATCCTCCAACAGTCGTGCTTGTACTGCAGATGTGTGACCTTTCATGTTACAACCGTTGTCTTAGCCTTGGCCTCCAATGTCTTGCACTTCTAAATCTAATGCCTTCAATGTGTTTAATAATGTTTTATATAAATCTTCTCCTGTGCTACTTTCAACTTGTATCAACTTTATGAAATATTCATAAACACCTGAAGGAGCCAAGTTACCATCAGACACTTACCTGATCGTTAGAGACATTTGTTCTTGGTGACTCATTTCAGGTGTGCAGTCTAAAATAATGGCGTAGTAATTAGCTGTTTTTAAACGTTTAATATCTCATTCAAAACAGCTGTAGCCATGATGCTTAGTTGTTCATTGTGAGTATTTTTTCCTAAACAGCGATTATGAATTTGGTGGGGTTTAGATTTTTCGCAAATGTGTGTCAAGAACAGGGTCACACTTTCCAAGCAGCTCCACAAGACCTAAAGACTTTCCTTTGTGCACACTCTCATTACAAACATTTTCTTTTGTTCCTCTAAATGCTAAATTTCTCTCACCAAGAAACTTCACCACTGCCACTAACCTTTTGAATATTTGGTGCCAGTGCTTTGCATGTTCATTGGCGATTTTTTCACGCTCTTTGTCAATTGTCTGTCCACTACAAAGTGTTTGGTGTAACTCCCAGAAACTTCATGTGGCTTCCAAATGGTTCTTTGATTTTCATGCTCACATAACCTTGCATGAAGATTAGACCAGTTGTTGAATCACTTGTTGATAATGCACTGGTTGTGTTCTACTAAAAATTTTGCAATAAAAGCAATAAATTCTATCAGCAGACTGAGAGTATACAATCCAAGGTCTTTCAACACTCTCCCCATTTAGAAGATTCCTCTTACTTTGAAAAACACAATCCCTTTCCATTTCTTGTAAAGCTGTTCACTGGAATATTAGGAGGACCTTTCATTGTTAAATAATCTCTTACATTTTTATGTATTTCTGCTGGCCAATTGTTTGCGTCATCATACTCGTACATGTTAATTACACCTGTACTCATGTGTGATCTATCATTGCATGAGGTTTGGGCTTGTTTTTTTTTTTTTTCGGTCATAAGTAAGCTTTCTGTTTAGGCACTGTCTTCTGGTGCACTGAGATCGCCTTCAGTTTGATTCACAGCTGCGTCATCCTTTTCTAATTCGTTATTATTGTATTTATCAACTATAATTGGACTCAAGGCTATATTGTCATTTTCTGAATATATTTTGTTTTTTTCATCCTCAATACATGGCCGCTTCAAAGGTGGAGTGACGAAGAATTTTTTGATAGCACCTCTATGTTTTTGATTTTCAGCTACCTTAGCCTTGGCAAGTGCTCGTTTCCGGTTGCCACTTAAATATTTACCCCTTTGTCTCGATCTCTGCTTGTGCTTGCCATGGCTTATACTCGTATATATATATATATATATATATATATATATATATATATATATATATATATATATATATATATATATATATATATATATATATATATATATATATATATATATATATATATATATATATATGTATATAGCAAAGATAATGACTTCATGATATAAAAAAATTGTATTAACAAGAAGGAGGAAAGAAGGAAGAAGAAGAAGGGGAAAGAAGGAAGCAAGTTTGAAGGATGAAAGAAGGAAACTACTTAAATATTGAAAAAAATAAAAATAAAATAAAATAAAGTCATAAGAACTATTGTCCGAAAATGTTTGAGTTCATAAGTGCACAGAACATCATAGTAAATATCACACCGCAATGTTTTCCCATTCATCTATGCAAATAGATGATTAAATATTTTATCTAATTACTTAAAATCTGGAAAGAGTAAATATATGCAAAGCGCTTAGATATATAAATTTTGTAAAAATACAGATAAAACTAATTTCCTGGCCTGACGAGAAATGCATCCGGTGGGAGGGAGGACCACTACTCACTCACACACACACACACACACACACACACACACACACACACACACACACAACTAAAATTCCAACGTAATTTATATGGCCAATTTCATCATATTCTTTATGCAGTCTTTTTCTCTAAGTACTAAGAATGTCATATCATTATCATGAACTAATATATATATATATATATATATATATATATATATATATATATATATATATATATATATATATATATATATATATATATATATATATATATATATATATATATATATATATATATATATATATATATATATATATATATATATATATATAATAAATCAGGTGATCTACCCCGCAGCATTTATTTGGTTTCTCAGTTGCACTAGGGTGTTTATATTCATTAAAAACATGTGATTGTATCAGGCTATATAAATATAAATACATATAAATAGATAAGTATCCATGGAACACGAAAAATAATCAATATATTCTGAATCAGCTGGTCCACTCACAAGCCATTTTTGAAGCATTGTTTACATTCATGACAGCTGATCGTGTGCTAGAGATATTTCCATTTTCATGGCTAATTTTGTACAGTTCTCCACGATATTGCAAACACTCTCTAACACGGTTATATCATTTTCTCTCATTCAAGAATGAGAGAAAACGTTTTTTGTTCGCAGAGTAACCTAATCAGTCACATACAAACTCTAGGTTGAAAAGACATAACATTTCGGTTATTGACAGAAGTGACCTGACGACACTTTTCTGTTAATATAGCATGCATAATAAATCCATAATGTGAGGAATAATAATATCTCATTCTTCATTTCACGTTTTCATTAGTGGTTTATTCCTCTTAAAATACACAAAAGGCATCAAGCGGTAACTGTCGCCGCTGGCGCGGGGCCCATTAAGGTGCGGAACAAAATTTAATCAAATTGGTCAAATAGGCTTAAAACTGATCCTGATAGCACCTTCTATTAATTCTCTTCTTAATGTTGCACAACCCACAGAAAGTATATCAATGATTTAGGAAGTGATCCTACGTCAAAAGTAGCGACATTTGCAGATGACACAACGTGAGGTGGCAAGGCATCGTGCGTTGAAGACTGCAGTAAGATTCAGGAGTACCTTAATAGACTAATGAAATGGCAGACGTCCTGTAACGTACAAAAATGCACAGTTATGCATATTGGTGATGGTAATCAAATATTTAGTACCAGGAGCGGTCAAGAGCTCGATAATGTTAAGCAAGAACAAAACCTGCCACAGATTAACATAAGCAAATCTACAAATGAGCGGTTAGTGTACAGCGGCTGGCAAAAAGGCAAATATGATGTCAGGCTTCACTTCAGGAAATATTGATCACAAATCGCCAGCAGCAATCAAGACACTGCGACACTCACTTAGGCCACGAAGAGACTGAAGCGGCCAGACTTGTTCTCTCCCACCAAACGAAGGATAAACTGAGGTTTTGAAATACTGAATGGATCTGATAAAGTAAATACTGAAGGATTATTGCAAGGAAATCAATCACACGGCAATCACGAGAGGTGACACTGTCAGATTAGAAAGAATGTGTGTGTGTGTGTGTGTGTGTGTGTGTGTGTGTGTGTGTGTGTGTGTGTGTGTGTGTGTGTGTGTGTGTGTGTGTGTGTATGTGTGTGTGTGTGTGTGTGTGTGTGTGTGTGTGTGTGTGTGTGTGTGTGTGTGTGTGTGTGTGTGTGTATGTGTGTGTGTGTGTGTGTGTGTGTGTGTGTGTGTGTGTGTGTGTGTGTGTGTGTGTGTGTGTGTGTGTGTGTGTGTGTGTGTGTGTGTGTGTGTGTGTGTGTGTGTGTGTGTGTGTGTTTGTGTGTGTGTGTGTGTGTGTGTGTGTGTGTGTGTGTGTGTGTGTGTGTGTGTGTGTGTGTGTGTGTGATCAGAACGTGTTCCTAGCCACACCTGGCAACACAAGTCAAGGGTTTCAGGTGGGGCTGATGAGGATGACTGCCTCCAGTGTCTGACTGTTTCCTTCCTTTGAATTCAAACACAACAATGTATTGTAATGACTGACTTCCTCCTCCATTCCTTGTTCTATTCTTGTTCTTGTTCTTCTTGTTCTTGTTCTTATTCTTCTATTTATTGTTCTTCTTGTTTTTGTTCTTGTTCTTTTTGCTTTTCTTGTTCTTGTTCCTGATCTTCCTCCTGTTCTTATTGTTGTTTTTTCTTCTTATTCTTATTCTTGTTCTTGTTTTAGTTCTTGTTCTTCTTCTTCGGCAGGGGTGAGGGGGGAATGGCGTGAATGAGGGGTATCCATAAGGGAGGTGTATTGGGGGAGGAGGGTGTGGAAGAAAAGAAGGGGGGAAAGACCATAAGGGCTTTGGCTTGGTGTGGTCACGTGACCACCGGGTGCAGCGGGCTGGTGTGGTTACGTGACCAACCTGGGGATGAGGTCACGTGACCACCCCAGACCTGCGGTCACGTGAGCACAGGGTACCGCGGGTTGGGGTATATAAACCCCTCTCCGGGGCACTGATCGCTCTGCCTTCTGTCCTAGTTGGTGGGTCCAGGTGACTGCCTTGTTTTTGTTTCTCTGAGGTGGTCTTCTACACCACCTCTTTCACGTGTACCTGCTGTTCAGCGGCAACTTGTAGGAATAGGCTAAGACCCCGTACGGGGGCGGACCTGGGCCTCCTACGACCCCTTTCAGAGGGGGGGGGATTTAGTACCGGGTACCGTAGGCAGGTAATAACGATCAATATATATCGCCACTACCAATATCTGACCACAGCGAAGACTACTTCAGTGACCCACCAGCTCAACACTACATCAAATTACAAGATTGTTCAAAGTAATCTTCATACTCAACACTACCACTATATAGTCACGACTAAGATCATCACGCAGAAGTCCACCAGGTTTGTGTTAACATAATCTCTACAATCTACACTGCCAACGCACCGTCGCAACCAAGACCACCTAACGAGGATGAAGAAAAAATGGGACGAGTTAGAATAAAAAATAAAAGTACAAATAGCAAAGAAAAAAAAAATAAAACTCTTGGAAATACTATGCTCCAATCATATCCATACCACCAAAGTCTTCGATGCAACTGAAGGCTACGTCATACTCCCTGTTAGCGAGGAGCATGCTGAGAAACTCTTTACCAAAGAGATAAAATCAAAGTTAGAGGAAAGTCGATTTACCCCCATACTGCCACCACAACTGAGAGCATAGAAAAGTATAATAGTCACACGCGTAGATGAATTGATTTATGATCACAATGAACAAGACATTGCTGAGGAAATCATTAAGAAAAATGGATGGATGGGGGATGAGTGTATGGAGTCAGTCATAAAGTTTCCAAACTCAAATACAATAAAGATAACTTTCATCCAGACAACAACTGCAAAAAAATGTACAGAACACGGCATCCTGGCATTCAACCTAAGTATACCAACTAGAGATATTCATATTGAAACATACATTCCTATCATCACCTGCATGCGCTGCTATGCATTAGAAAAAACACAATACCAGGGAATGTAACAAAGAGAAAGAGTATAAAATTTGTTCAGAGTGTGGAAAGCAGGGTCATACTTGGCAACAGTGCCAAGAAACTCAAAAGAAATGCATAAATTGTGATGGGAACCACAGTACCCTTGCAATGAAATGCCCAAAAGAAAAAAAATATTGAAGAACAAAAGAAAAACTGAGAGAGAGAAGACGTCAACAACATACGCAAGTATCACAAGCACCAACAATCAGATCACTGTCCCACTACACGCACAATATACCATACCAGAAATAACCGAAGAAGAGATGCTAAAAATACAAACTTGCATCCTACATGCACACTACAAAAATATTGAAAAGCCAGGAACATACCAAGAAGTTCTTAATACAACTTTAAAATTAAATGGCCTTCCAGGAATAAAGATCCCTGAATCCCCAGATTCAAGCAAAATCATAGAAAAAAACTCCACTTTAGCCAGAGATCACCAACCAAACACAAGTAACAAAATTCATGAGACAACAATTAATGAGACCCTAGAAGAACCTGAACAAGAATTGCTCCCAAACTTTGAAGCAAAAAACATTGGCCTAGAGCTATATGTGAGCGAAGACAGAGGCTGGCCAAAAGGCAACTTCACAACAACAGATCTACTAGAAGGAATTGATTCGGGGAAATACAAATTTACATTTACATCAAAGGAATCAAGTGATAAAGAAGTATTAGACATGATAAGAAGCGGAAGAGTAATATTGAAAGGATGTTGGAGGACAGTTGATAAAGGACAATTTAGAAAGATAAGACCAGGGCTAGTTATAGAAAGATCACCTATAGAGGTACGAGACCCACGCATTAGGAAAACAAGGAATAAGGAATAACAGTATACACTCAATAACTGGAATGAGTCATTAAAATTACTAGGATATATAATATACAGAACTAACACGACTGAAGAGGCAAATGATGGAAGTGCAATAGCAATAAAAAATACAATACAACACAAATTTTATGATGATTTTCTCACAGATGTACTAGCAGTGGAAATAGATACTACATTAGGACCAATAATAATAGCCACCATGTATCTGCCACCCAGAAGACCATATCTCCCATATCCAGATATATACAATATAATGAACAACAATATTCCAGCATACATAATAGGAGATCTTAATGCATCACACACTCACTTTGGAAACAGTAGTAGCAGCACAGTGGGCGAAGCCTAGTTCAATTAATTAACACTGGAAACTTGACACACCTTGGTTCACATTACCCAACATTTATACGACAGGGTGCAGCCACCAACCCAGACAAAATTTTAGCAAACAAACATCACTTCCTAAATACCTATAGTGAACCAGGCAATGTTACTAGCTCAGACCACATTCCAATAATTTTTAAAATGTCCACAACAGTAATATTAAAGAAACAAGAGGAGACATATAACTTTAAGAAAGCTAACTGGGATCACTTTAAAGAATCACTAACCAACAAAATTACGCTTAAAAGCCTACAAGGTTCTACTACAAGACAAATAGAGGGCGAGGCCCAAAACTGGCTTAATACCGTTAAAAATGCAATGGAGGAAAGTATTCCTATGAGCAAAGGTAAAATATATGAGCTAAAAATCACTCCCCAAATAAAAAACCTACAAGAAGAAAACCAGACACTCAAAACGGATGCACAAAGATATGGCTAGACGTACATAAGTTATAGGAGATACACACAAATAAGGCTGGAACTAAGAGAAAGATGTAAAGAAGAGTATAACAAATGGGAAGATCAAATAAAAAAATAATTAATTCATGCAAGGACACAAAGTCATTCTGGAATAAAATCAATAAATTAAGAGGCATGCATTCACAACAAATTACATATCTGGAAGACAATAACGGAAGAAAATATCACTCAGATGCAGAAAAATGTGATATTATGAAAAGAACTTGGGAGAAAATTTTTAGAATAACCCCCTTAGAAGAAGCAGCCTTCGATAGGGAAAACACTGTGTATGTTAACAATTACTTACAAATGAACCAACAACGAACAACACAAGCCAACCAACGGTAAACTTTGATAGGTTAAACAACAATAATTTCTATACAAGACTAATAACAGCTGACGATGTAAGAAAGCGTATAAGGCAAACAAAAAACAAAGCACCGGGATACTCGAAAATAAATAAAACTGTATTAGAAAAATGTCCAGACAATGCCATCAAAATGTTAACAAATATATACAATGCCTCTTTTACTGCAGGATACTTCCCCAATATATTTAAAAAAGCAGTAATAAAATTCATCCCAAAAGAAAATAAATCAACTAAAAATCCCATCAACTACAGACCTATCTCACTTTTAGAAGTGCCAGGCAAATTATTTGAGAAAATCATTCAAGGAAGTTTGAACTCATTCCTTATCGAAAATAATGTTTTGAAAGACAGGCAACATGGTTTCCGCCCACTAAAAGGTACAACTACAGCAATAGCAACAACTTATGAAACCATATCCAACGCACTGAGCAATAAACAACAAATCACACTAATACTAAGAGATATCACCAAAGCTTTTGACAAGGTGTGGCACGAGGGCCTAAAGTATAGAATATTACAAGTCAATCTACCATCATCTCTAGAAAAAATACTTTGTACCTTCTTAGATAACAGAGTAGCCACCATTTATATGGGTAATAAAACCAGTAGCTGTATAAATTTAATGAGCGGAGTACCACAAGGCAGTGTGCTATCACCTACATTATATACATTATACACTAATGATTTACCTGCAGCTGGACCATCTTGCCTTGACACTATAATATGCAGATGATGTAACACAGGTCATTATCACAAACAGTAAATCAAAACTCATGATGAAATACAAAGCTGAAAGAGAAATAAACAAAATTAATTGTTATGAAAAAATGTGGAAGATTAAAACTAGTGAGGAAAAATTTAAAATTATCCCAATAGCACAAATTAAATCAGAAAAGCTTACAATAAATAAAAAAATTATAGAGCCAAATAATGATGGAAAACTACTGGGATTTAAAATACACCGGAGGGGAATTACAACTCACATAACAGAGAGAATACACAGAGGAACAGAAGCTTTAAGTAAACTATACAGGTTTAAAAATTTAACTCCCCACATTAAAACAACACTTATAAAAACGCTAAAATATCCACCAATATCAATAAACGCTACTACAAATAGTCAGAAACTAAAATTGCAAACAGTTTTAAATAGAGCCCTGCGATTTATTAACTGGAGTGACAATGATAGGACATCAAACATTGAACAATTACATTTGAAATATAAGGTCCTTCCTATTAACATATCCATTCACTATAAAGCACAACACATATGGGAAACAATAAAACACAATAATGAAGATATGTACAACAGCTTAATAAACGAAAGGAATAATGACTTCAATCACAATTGGTTCCCTAGCTCAATAATTGCCGCAAACCAACAGTCACCTACTCCAATATATACACGTTAAATCATAAAACATATATTCAATCTGTCGATAACCGCGGGTTCCCCTCTCCTTCAGGCCCATGCTCTGAAGCGCTGGTAATAACAAAAAAGTAAATACATAAAAAATAAGCAATGTGGTTAAGCCCACATACTATTTACCTCCTACTTTACTTCACACTTCTCTTCTCACCCACTTTCCCTCATAAATACATCTTCCTTTCCCCCACACTTTCCTATCCTATTCACTATTCACTATTCTCGTCAGTCGGTGGTCATGCTTAGAACTGAGTCGATGTCTTTCGTGCGCTGCGCCGCTGTTGCGGCCTCGCCCCACCTCGGGGTGCGTCGCGCACAGCTTAGCGTGGGGCGTGCGAGCCGTTGCTGGCTGGCGAGGTGCCGCCAGGTGGCCGCCTTCGCCTTCCCGGCAGACGGGTGGCGTCGGGCGGCGTCGGGGGAGTGGCGGAATGTCAACGGACACAAGAGGCTTGACATGAAGGGGCTGGCAAGGTTATCCCCCGAGGCGCCCCTCAAGCTGCGGGCGTGGAGGAGCCGCGGCGTGAGGAAGACCATGCAGGGGACGCTGGCAGATCTGCTGGCCGCCCTGCACACAGGGCCCGCCCACCTCAAGCTGCAGCTCCTTTCCAGCAGCGAGGGCGTGCGCCTGGACTGGGGCGTGCAGGAGTCTGACCCGGCACTGCACGCGCTTGGCGGGGCGCTGCCCTGCACGAACCACCCATCTGGCGCGGTGAGCAATGCTCGGGACGGGGCGCTCCCCTGCACGAGTCCCCCGCTTAGCGCGGTGAGCAAGGCTCGGGACGGGGCTCTCCCCTGCATTAGTCCCCCGCCTGGCGCAGTGAATAAGGCTCGGGAAGGGGCGCTCCCCGGCACGAGTCTCCCGCCTGGCACGGCGACCAAATCTTGGAGTCGGGCGTTGCCCAGCACGGGTACCCCGCGTGGTGAGGTGAGCAAGGCCCAGGGCGGGGCGCTGCCCTACACGAGTCCCTCGCCTGGTATGGTAAGCAAGGCCCAGGGCGGGGCGTTGCCCAGCACGAGTCCCCCGCCTGGTGTTGTGAACAAGTCTTCAGTCAGGTCATCATCTTCTTCAGTCAAGTCATCATCATCTTCAGCCACTCCCAAATCATCATCATCTTCAGTCAGGTCTTCATCTTCTTCAGTCAAGTCATCATCATCTTCAGCCACTCCCAAATTATCATCATCTTCAGTCAGGTCATCATCTTCTTCATTCAAGTCATCATCATCTTCAGCCACTCCCAAATCATCATCATCTTCAGTCAGGTCATCATCTTCTTCAGTCAAGTCATCATCATCTTCAACCACTCCCAAATAATCATCTTCAGCCACGTCATCATCATCTACAGCTGAGTCATCGTTTTCTTCAGCCAAGTCATCGTCTTCTAAAGCCAAGTCATCATATTCCACAGCCAAGTCATCATCTTCAGTGGAATCATTGTCTTCAATAGCCAAGTCAAGGTCTTCTACAGTCAAGTCTTCATCATCTTCAGTCGAGTCAATGTCCTCCAGAGCCGAGTCGCCGTTCCCCATGTTGAAGTCACTGGCACGTATCCTGCTGCGGCGGAAGGCGAGGGGCGTGTGTCGCGTGTACTGCATGGACGAGAAGTTCCTGCCGCGGAAGTTGAAGATCGAAGTAATGAGACACGTGTGTGGCGTAGCATATCGCCACAGGGAGCTGATCACCTTCCGCTTTGATCAGAGCCTGAGAACGTACAAGGAAAAGAAAAGTGATTGGATCGAGAGGGAAAGGCAAAGGAACTCGCCAGGCCCTCAGCGGTGGACGTCTCCACCAGCCTCAATATTGCTGAATCAGTTCATCAGGCACAAGGGAGACTTGTGGATGCGTGTCACCGTCAACTGGAAAGATGATTGGGGTGGTGGTCCCACTCGTAGCTTCGTACCCATGTTGTGGTTCTCCGAGGAGGTGACGGAGGATGTTCTTAACAAGATGGAGTTTGTGTTCCGCATCTGGACGCAAGGCGGTTTTTCATCCCAGCACGAGGGTTTCAGGAGGTTGGTAAGGATGAAGAAGGAAAATATAGAAGACAGAGATATGATTCTGGTTATAGATGACGAGCCTTTGATAAGCGACGGTGAGACGCCGCTAGTGCCTGAACAGCTGCAGGAATCGGAGGAAGAGGAAGCAAAGTGGGAGGAGGAACTGCTTGTGTTGAACGGAGAGGAACGTAGAGAAGAGACAAAAGAAGTGGGAGAAGGTGAGATGCAGGACACCAATAAAGAAGAAGTGAAAGGAGAAGATAATAAAGGGATGATCCCAAGCAATGCTGAAAAAGGAAGACAAAGAGGCAAGCAACACCTGCGAGAAAGGACAGGAAAGCCAGAAGACTGACACGGAGGGTGAAGGGAGACCTGTATCCCCCGCCCACTCCGCCAGTCCAGACGTGGGCGTGGTGAGACGGGAGACCACAAAACTGTTGAAAGTGACGCTGACGGTGGTTGGGATGATAGTTGTCGTGGGCGCCTTCCTTCCTGAAGTACCGGAGGACTGAGAAGCACGCCCCCTATCCTCACCCCTTGAAAGTCACCCCTGAACTTGATGTGCAATCACACGTGAGGGATCAGAGTGACTGAGTGGAGATGTTTGTTCTTGAAAAAAGGGTTGGTGAGCATTGGCACGTATATATAAAAAAATAAAATAAAAAAAAATAAATAAAAAAATAAATAAAAAATAAAATAAATTAATAAAATAAGAAAATAAAAAAATAAAAAAATAAAAGTATAAAAATAGATAGAAAAGAAAAAAATGAAACGTAAAAAGTACAAGAAATAATAGAAAAATGAAAAAAAAAACTGCATTCAATATCAATGAAAAATAAAAAGAAATAAAGAAAACTGCATTGAAACTTGAAAATTAATAAAAAAAAGTAACAAATTCATTGAACTTAAAAATTTATCTCCTCCTGTAGAAAGTGAGCGATGAAATACAATACAAACTCAAACATTGTGTCTGGAAATGGGTGAAGAATGAGGAATGATGCACTGAATGTTATGTGCATACGTCTCACCTCTAAAAGTATGACCGAAAATAAAGTAATGAAAAATAATGAAAAAAAATATATATAATTAATAAAAAGGTATAAAAATAAATAAAAAAAATGAAATGAAACCTGAAAAAAACTGCATTGAAATAAAAAAAATAATAACAAAACATGTAAAAGAATAAAAGTAAATAAAAAACGAATTAAAACTTTAAAATCAATAAAAAATAGTTAAAAACAAAAAGAAATAAAAAAGCTGCATTGAAACTTGATAAAAAAAATATATTGAAAATAAAAAAAGGAAAAAAATATAAACTGCATTGAAACTTAAAAATTAATAGAGAATAAAAAAATCTGCCTTTAAACTTTAAAATAAAAATAGTGAAAGAAGTAAATAAAAATACAATGAAACTTCAGAAAAAATAAAAGATAATGAAAAAAATACAATGAACCTTAAAAAAATGAAATAAAATAATTTAAAAAATAAAAAAAAATATTTGAAATGTAACAATTTAAAAAAAATATATAAAACAGAAAAACTGCACTGAAACTTGGAAATTAATGAGAAAAATAAAAAAAACTGCATTAAAGATGAAAAAATAGAATAAAAATAATAAAAAAAAATAAAGACATTATGAAAAGTAAAGAAATAGTAAAAACAACAATAGAATATAGAAATATAGAAAAAAGACTGTTTGGAAACTTAAAAAAATAATCTACTCTGTAGAAATTGGAAGAATAAAAAAAAAAAAAATATATATATATATATATATATATATATATATATATATATATATATATATATATATATATATATATATATATATATATATATATATATATATATATATATATATATATATATATATATATATATATATATATATATTATGTAGGAAGGATACTGGCCAAGGGCAACAAAAATCTAATAAAGAAAATGCCCACTGAAATGCCAGTCCCATAAAAGGATCAAAGCAGTGGACAAAAATTGGTGGATAAGTGTCTTGAAACCTCCCTCTTGAAGGAACTGAACTCATAGGAAGGTGGAAATACAGAAGCAGGCGGGGAGTTCCAGAGTTTACCAGAGAAAGGGATGAATGATTGAGAATGCTGGTTAACTCTTGCGTTGGAAAGGTGGACAGAATAGGGGTGAGAGAAAAAAGAAAGTCTTGTGCAGCGAGGCCGCGGAAGGAGGGGAGGCATGCAGTTAGCAAGATCAGAAGAGCAGTTAGCATGAAAATAGCGGTAGAAGACAGCAAGATATGCATCATTGCGGCGAGAGAGGCTGAAGACAGTCAGTTAGAGGAAAGGAGTTGATGAAACGAAAAGCATTTCATTCCACCCTGTCTAGAAGAGCAGTATGAGTGGAACCCCCCAGACATGTGAAGCACCAGACATGTGAGGCATACTCCATACATGGACTGATAAGGCCCTTGTAAAGAGTTAGCAGCTGGGGAGGGGTGAGAAAAAACTGGCGGAAACGTCTCAGAACACCTAACTTCATAGAAGCTGTTTTAGCTAGAGATGAGATGTGAAGTTTCCATTTCAGATCATAAGTAAAGGACAGACCGAGGATTTTCAGTGTAGAAGAATGGGACAGTTGAGTGTCATTGAAGAAGAGGGGATAGTTGTCTGGAAGGTTGTGTCGAGTTGATAGATGGAGGAATTGAGTTTTTTGAGGCATTGAACAATACCAAGTTTCCTCTGCCCAATCACAAATTTTAGAAAGATCAGAAGTCAGGCGTTCTGTGGCTTCCCTGCGTGATATGTTTACCTCCTGAAGGGTTGGACGTCTATGAAAAGACGTGGAAAAGTGCAGGGTGGTATCATCAGCTTAGGGGTGGATAGGACAAGAAGTTTATAAGATCATTAATGAATAATAAGAAGAGAGTGGGTGACAGGACAGAACCCTGAGGATCACCACTGTTAATATATTTAGGAGAAGAACAGTGACCGTGTACCACAGTAGCAATAGAACGGTCAGAAAGGAAACCTGAGATGCTGTTACAGAGAGAAGGATAGAAACCGTAGGAGGATAGTTTGGAAATCAAAGCTTTATGCCAGACTCTATCAAAGGCTTTTGATATGTCCAAGGCAACAGCAAAAGTTTCACCAAAATCTCTAAAAGATGATGACCAAGACTCAGTAAGAAAAGCCAGAAGATCACCAGTAGAGCGGCCTTGACGGAACCCATACTGGCGATCAGATAGAAGGTTATGAAGTGATAGATGTTTAAGAATCTTCCTGTTGAGGATAGATAAAAAAAAAATTTAGATAAGCAGGAAATTAAAGCAATAGGACGGTA
>NW_026973687.1:855000-960000 GCF_035594125.1 Scylla paramamosain | reverse complement strand
GGCCTAGGTTGATGTTATGCCGCAGCTCCCTAAAGGTGTTTCCACACGGTCGAACAGTGTCTGTCGGATAAACACTGCTTCCATATCATAAGGCGAAGCAGGATGACGTCATAAGCGTTTGAACGAGGGAAGTTGATATGGCAACAAAAAGTGGCACCAGAAAGTTGTAAATCACAGTTTCTACTCTGTTCACCAGACAAAGACCGGTAGACAATGCTCGAAGCTGATGTCCGTTAGCAACACACTGCATGGCATTTACAACAGTGTTAGTGTGGATTTCGGCGACAGGTGGTTTTTGCCAGCGTCAAGTGCGGTACATCATCACCATGGTGCACAAGGAGATCAAAAACAAAACCAAGAAAATTGCACTATGCAACATAATTGGTGCACTGTGTAAGGACAAGGTGACAAGAAGGGAATGGTGCAAGGACAGGTTAAAAACACGAAGAGAAAGGGGAAGTCATGCAACCATTTTACTTGATTTGCGTATTGGTTATGAATCAGATTTCACAAACTATATAAGGATGGACCCAAACTGTTTCTACAACTTACCTTTCATAACAAAACAGGACAACTGTATGAAGGAAAGCATATCACCAGAAGCACGTCTAGAGGCAACATTGATTTACCTTTCCACCGGGTGCTCCTACACTTCCCTTCATTACACGACAAGAATATCTAAACAGAGTCAGTCTGCAATTATTCCTGAGACGTGCCAAACCATTTATGATGTACTTAAGGATCCATACCTAAAGGTACCGATGCTACAAACATGGAGAGTGTTCGGTACAGCTCTTGGTCCTCTCTTCTGACGTCATCAGCGAGCTTTTCGGCTTTCCATTGTATCTGGTAACAGTTTTTTTTCGACGGACATTGTTCGACCGTGTGGACGCACCTTAAGTGACGTGAAAATCCTACTTGAGACTTAGTTACAGGGGAAGTCTACCTCCACGTGGCGCCCACTTGTAACGAGGGAACAAACTTGTTCCAGAGGTTCAAGGTTGGTCGTTCGGCTAAAGGGCTTCTTCCCCCTGAGACGAACGTGAGGCGGGGAGAAGGACAATATTCCATCCTTCCTTATCAAACGGCCGTAGAGTAATGGAGCTCCACCAGGCTTCTGTTCCTTTAACAACCTCACTAATCCGGAGTCTTCCTGCTCTTTCGGGCTCTCTATCCCGTTTGGGTGGGGGTCGTCGGCGTGATTCATTGAGGCCAGCGCTAAACCCACTTAGTCTAAGCTACAGTAGTCACGCTGGGGTTTACGGGATGACAGCCAGCTGGGGGCACGGCAGCGCTCTTCCTGCCAGAAACCCAGCGGGTTTATGGCTTTAATCTGGGGTACACGGTGCGGATGCGGTATCAATCCCCCCCAGGCTGGAGGGGCGGGCATAGAGCTTCTGTGTCCGTTTCAAAGGCCTGAGGCGCTTTCGCAAGAGGTGTTACGCTTGCTAATGATGTTTCATAGTGCGGTGGGCCTTGTGGAAGGTAGCCAACCGCCAGATCTGAGGGTGGCGTCCTCAGCCGGAATCCTATCGGGTGAGAGCCCGGTAGGTAGGTTTCGCATCGCTCATGCTGTCTTAAATGATGGCGGGTGTGAGTAGTTTTAACCCGCTACCCTGTCACTTCCCTCCCAGGTGAAATTGTTTGCGCCTAGTACAGCGCTTCTTGTTCAAGCGCGGAAACGGCGGTCGGACAAAGTATGACTTGATTAAGGCAACTGTACGTACAGTTGAAATAATACTCAAACTAAATCATACCATCGGGCCATGAAAGTGGTGTGTGTGTGTGGTTAGGTTACAGTAAGTGATATACCTAACCTTTCCACACGGGGCGGCACAGACAAACCACCACGTACCCGCACTCACACATCATCCACACTCAGTAATAATAATAACAATAATAGTGATAATAAAAAAAATAAAAAATATATCATTATTATTTGATAGTAATAATAATAATAATAATAATAATAATAATAATAATAATAATAATAACAATAATAATAATAATAATAATAATAATAATAATAATAATAATAATAATAATAATAATAATAATAACAAAATAATAATAATTAATTACTACTACTACTACTATTACTACTACTACTACTACTACTACTACTACTACTTCTACTGCTACTACTACTACTACTACTACTACTACTACTACTACTACTTCTACTGCTACTACTACTACTACTACTACTAAAAATAATAATAATAATAATAATGATAATAATAATAATAATAATAATAATAATAATAATAATAATAATAATAATAGTCATCATCATAATCATAATAATGATAATTGATAAAAATAATAAAAATAACAATAATAAAAATATTAATATTAATACATAATGAAATGGAAATAAAAAATAAAAAACCCTCCATCATATTTCCTTACGTTTACCTGACATACAGAAGGGTAGAGAGAGAGAGAGAGAGAGAGAGAGAGAGAGAGAGAGAGAGAGAGAGAGAGAGAGAGAGAGAGAGAGAGAGAGAGAGAGAGAGAGAGAGACGAATCATTTAGAAAAGAATGCAAAAATTTAAATGTTTGCTTACCCTTTGCGTTTTGCGAACTACTGCTTCCCTGAAAAATAAAATGACTGCGACGCTAACGAAGCACACGCCAAGTCCAGTGACAAAGACTACAGCTGCCCTGAGGAAGAATGCAATGTGTGCCTTAAATCAGAGGAGAGAGGGAGAAAAAGACGCATTACAAAAGTGTTGTGGTGTGATTGGCACAAGAGCAGCAAGATGCGAGACTGGTGTACGGAAATAAAGTACACAGAGTGATAGCGCACCTGACGAACAACGCTTCTAAACCTACCTTGTCAAACAGTGCTGGATGGATGGAATGGACGCAGGAATAGGATTGCTAATGCCGAGTCATTAGGGAGCTTTTAAAAACATTAAACATATCTATGGATGGGGATGATAGGTGAAAATGGGTAAAAAAAAAAAAAAAATAATAATAATAATAATAATAACATTTTAGAAAAAAAAAGACTGGAAGAAATTGGTTCTCAAATTGAGTGATGGATGAATGGAATGGTCTCAAGAATCATATTGATAGTGTTATGTTATTAAGGAGCTTTAAAAGAATATCAGACAAATATATGGATTGGGATGACAGGTGGAAACAGGCAGGTGTACTTCAAACAGGGACTGCCACGTGCAGGCCAGATGGCTTCTTGCACCAATCCCTGCGCTCTTGTGTTCTATGTTCTCACATCACGAGTACTTCTCACAGGCAACCGATTATTTTAGTTAGAATCTTGTGGATGATAATTTTCTACTGCTGGGACGGTAATGTTTAGAAATGACAATATATCATGAAATCACACATGGAAAGTTCAATAATTTCCATAAGAGATTGCAAGTTAAAGGTATAAAATCTTTGTTCAGTCAGTACTAAAACTGAACAAATTCTTGAAAACCCCAATAACTTAGCTAATCTGTACTGAACTGTAGAATCTTTGTGAAACTGTTGACAGCCCACTCTGCCACACACAACCTTAACCTTCCTATCACCTCTGTTCAGTCAATTCTAATGGTGAACACTCTCTTGAAAATCCTCACGGCTTTCATTAAGCTGTGGTAGAAGACAGAGCCTTTGTTGAACCACCAATAGTGGTTGAGAGATCAGACGTACCAGTGACTGTACAATGAAGATGTATTGTAAAATCTTGACAAAACAAAAAGGGCAATGGTATTACGACGAGTTAAACTATGAACATGTTCAAAAATCATTATAACATGTTTTACTTTTGCTTGCTATTTTCAACAGTTGTTCATTGAAGGCTGAAATATATTATTGCATTATGTAGGAAAACCTCTTGTGAACACGATAGTGTGATCAAAATCTAGATAAAGCTTCACATATTGATGACAAAGTCATTTATAGCAACATGTCACTTGCTGCAACCATCAAGGCGGGGCGACACTTGGCGTGGCGTGTGGAGGCAGAGTGAAGCTAGACACCAAACAACTGGGACGGTACTCACAAAAATTAATAAATGTTACTCACAATTATTGCGCTCATGAGTATGAAAATTTCATAGATTCCTTTCATAAAGCTGTCAGTGACTTAGCTATGGCTAACTCAAACCTGTTAGTAAAATACTTGTTCATTGATACAGAAAGGGCTTCGAAAAATGGAAACATAATTAACATTTATTTATCTATTATTATTATTATTATTATTTTTATTTATTTATTTATTTATTTATTTTTTTTTATGTAGGAGGGACACTGGCCAAGGGCAACAAAAATCTGATAAAAAAAAAAAGCCCACTGAGATGCCAGTCCCTGAACAGGACCCAAAGCAGTAGTAAAAAATTGAAGGATAAGCGTCTTGAAAGCTCCCTCTTGAAGGAGTTCAAGCCATAGGAAGGTGGAAATACAGAGTTTACCAGAGAAAGGGATGAATGACAGAGAACTCTTGCATTAGAAAAGTGGACAGAATAGGGGTGAGAGAAAGGAAAAAGTCATGTGCAGCGAGGCCGTGGGAGGAGGAGAGGCATGCAGTTAGCAAGATCAGAAGAGCAGTTAGCATGAAAATAGCGGTAGAAGATAGCTAGACATGCAACATTCCCGCAATGAGAAAGAGGCTGAAGACAATAAGGAGAAGAGTTGATGAGACGAAAAGCTTTTCATTCCACCCTGTCTAAAGGACCGGTGTGAGTGGAACCCCCTAGACATGTGAAGCATACTCCATACATGGACGGATAAGATCCTTGTAAATAGTCAGCATCTGGGCGGTGAGATAAATTGGCTGAGATATATCAGAACGCTTAACTTCATAGAAGCTGTTTTAGCTAGAGATGAAATGTGAAGTTCCCAGTTTAAATTATAAGAAAAAGACAGACCGAGGATGTTTAGTGTAGAAGAGGGGACAGTTCAGTGTCAGTGAAGAAGAGGGGATAGTTGTCTGAAAGGTTATGTCGAGTTGATAGATGGAGGAATTGAGTTTATGAGGCATTGAACAATACCAAGTTTGCTCTGCCCCAATCAGAAATTTTAGAGATCAGAAGGCAGGTGTTCTATGGCTTCCCTGCGTGAGCTGTTTACTTCTTGAAGGATTGAACGTTTGTGAAAAAAAAAAAAAAAAAAACGTGGAAAAGTGCAGGGTGGTATCATCAGCGTAGGAGTTGTTAGGACAAAAAGTCTGGTTTAGAAAATCATTGATGAATAATAAGAAGAGAGTGGGTGACAGGATAGAACTATGAGGAACACCAATGTTTATAGATTTAGGAGAAAAACAATGACCCTTTACCACAACAGCAATAGAACGGCCAGAAAGAAAACCTGAGATGAAGTTACAGAGAGAAGGATAGAAGCCGTAGCAGAGTAGTTTGGAAATCAAAGCTTTGTGCCAGACTCTATCAAAAGCTTTTGATATGTCTAAAGCAACAGCAAAAGTTTCACCAAAATCTCCAAAAAAAGGATGACGAAGACTCAAGAAGGAAACCCAGAAGATCACCAGTAGAGTGGCTTTGACGGAACCCATACTGACGATCATATAGAAGGTTGTGAAGTGACAAATGTTTAAGAATATTTCTGTCGAGGATGAATTAAAGAAATTTAGGTAGGCAGGAAGTTAAAGAAATAGGACGAAAGTTTGAGGGATTAGAACGGTCAACCTTTTTAGGAACAGGCTGAATGTAGGCAAACTTCCAGCTAAAAGGAAAGATAGATGTTGACAGAGAAAGTTGAAAGAGTTTGACTAGGGAAGGTGCAAGCACAGGGGCGCAGTTTCGGTGAACAATAGGAGGGACCTATCAGGTCCCAAAGTCTTCCGTGGGTTTAGGCCAACGAAAGCATGGAAAACATCATTGCGAAGAATTTTAATAGGTAGTATGAAGTAGTCAGAGGGTGGAGGAGAGCTACGTTTTTAGCTACGTTTGAACGAAGAGTTCAGCTTTAGAAATAGATGTGATAGCAGTGGTGACATCTGGTTGAAATGAAGGAGAGAAAAAAGAAGAAATAAAGTTATTGGAGATGTTTTTGACTAGATGCCATAAGTCATGAGGGGAGTTAGACCTTGAAAAATTTTGACACTTTCTATAAATGAAGATCAGATACTTGTTTAGGTCATGGTGAGTTTTTGGCTAGTTGGAAAACAAACTTGGCAAGTTTCCTGGCAGAAATATAAAGTGCATGAGATTCTTTTGATGGAAGGCTTAAGTACCAAAAGTGGGCCACCTCACTATCACGTATAGCACGAGAACAGGCTGTGTTAAACCAAGATTTGGAAGGTTTAGATCGAGGAAAAAGAGTGAGGAATGTGCACCTCCATGTCGGACACTATCACCTCTGTTATGCGCTCGGCACACAGAGACGGGTCTGTCACGGAAGCAGTACTCATTCTAAGGAAAATCAGGAAAATATATCCTCGGTCCCCCTAGCTAGCAGAGGCAAAACGCCGGAGGCACCTCAGCGTAGGGGTATCCTCATGAGCGATAGAACGTAGGGGTATCCTCATGAGTGATAGAACAAGAAACAGATATGAAATTGTGATCAGAGAAGCCCAACGGAGAATATAGGGTAACAGCATTAAAAGAAGAATTAGAGGTTAGAAAAGGTAAAAAATGTTGGGCGTATCCCCAAGACAGTCAGGAATACGAATAGGGTGTGGCTTCAGTTGCTCTAAGTCGTGAAGGATAGCAAAGTTGAAGACTAGTTAACCAGGATGGTCAGTAAAGGGAGAGGAAAGCCAAAGCTGGTGGTGAACAATGAAGTCTCCAAGAATGGAGATCTCTGTAAAAGGGAAGATAGTCAGAATGTGCTCCACTCTAAAAGTTAAGTAGTCAAAAAATTTGTTATAGTCGGAGGAGCTAGGTGAAAGGTATACAATACAGATAAATTTAGTTTGAGAGTGACTCTGTAGTCGTAGCCAGATGGTGGAAAACTCGGAAGATTCAAGAGCGTGGGCACGAGAATAGGTTACATCGTTGCGGACATCCAGCTTTGGACTGAAAATGAGGATAGAGAAAGCAGGAGAGAACAAAAAAGGGGCTACTGTCAGTTGCCTCAGACACGTAAGTTTCAGTGAGGAAAAGACGATGAGGTTCAGAAGACGAGAGGTGATGTTCTACAGATTGAAAAATAGATCTAAGTCCACGAATGTTGGAGAAGTTAATGAAGAAAAAGTTGACGGGGGTGTCAAGACACTAAAGGTCAGAAGAGCATTCTGACCTGGGGACATTTGTGGTCCCCTCTCCAGATGGGGACTTTGAGGCTGGTGTAGGAGTCGCCATGACAATTTTAAATTTTGATTGAAGGATGTGTGTGTAATTAGGTGCCTGTAGTTTTGTGTGAAGGAAAAGAGCTGCCTTTAGAAGGCAGGCTGTGACTGCCCCCTTGTATTGTGAGCCACAAAGGGAAACGTTCAGTGAGGTCACAGCTGGGTTTAATGATAATTTCACAGCACCCCCTGACTCAGTGTTTTAGACCTCACTGGGAGTAATTACCATTTTGGCAGGTGACTACTGGTTGTTATATAATAATTACACTATATATATATATATATATATATATATATATATATATATATATATATATATATATATATATATATATATATATATATATATATATATATATATATATATATATATATAGTAGTCAAAGGCGTTGCAGTGTGGCGTAGATGGAGAACGCTCTCTCTCTCTCTCTCTCTCTCTCTCTCTCTCTCTCTCTCTCTCTCTCTCTCTCTCTCTCTCTCTCTCTCTCTCTGTATATATATATATATATATATATATATATATATATATATATATATATATATATATATATATATATATATATATATATATATATTCAGAGAGAGAGAGAGAGAGAGAGCGTTCTCCATCTACGCCACACTGCAACGCCTTTGACTACTTAACTTCCAAAGTGGAGCACATTCTGACCCTCTTCCTTTTTGCAGATATCTCCATTCTTGGAGACTTCAATGTTCACCACCAGCTTTGGCTTTCCTCTCCCTTCACTGACCATCCTGGTGAACTAGCCTACAACTTTGCTATCCTCCATGACCTAGAGCAATTGGTGCAACACCCTACTCGTATTCCTGACCGTCTTGGAGATACACCCAACATTCTTGACCTTTTTCTGACCTCTAATCCTTCTGCTTATGCTGTCACCCTTTCTTCTTCGTTGGGCTCCTCCGAACACAATCTCATATCTTTATCTTGTCCTATCACTCCAATCCCTCCTCAGGATCCCCCTAAGCAAAGGTGCCTGTGGCGTTTTGCCTCTGCTAGTTGGCGGGACCTGAGGAGGTATTTTGCTGATTTTCCTTGGAATGACTACTTCTTCCGTGTCAGAGACCCGTCTTTGTGTGCTGAGCGCATAACAGAGGTGATAGTGTCTGGCATGGAGGCGTACATTCCTCATTCTCTTTCTCGTCCTAAACCTTCTAAACCATGGTTTAACACAGCTTGTTCTCGTGCTATACATGATAGAGAGATGGCCCACAAAAGGTACTTAAGCCTTCCATCACCAGAATCTCATGCACTTTTTATTTCTGCCTGGAACCATGCCAAGTCTGTTCTCCAACTAGCCAAAAACTCCTTCATTAACAGAAAATGTCAAAACCTTTCAAGATCTAACTCCCCTCGTGATTTCCAATAACTTTGCTTCTTCTTCTTTCCCTCCTCTACTTCAACCTGATGGCACCACTGCTATCACATCTATTTCTAAAGCTGAACTCTTTGCTCAAACCTTTACTAAAAACTCTACCTTGGATGATTCTGGGGTTGTTCCTCCCTCTCCTCCACCCTCTGACTACTTCATGCCACATATTAAAATTCTTCGCTATGATGTTTTCCATTTCCTCTCTGGCCTAAACCCTCGGAAGGCTTATGGACCTGATGGGGTCCCTCCTATTGTTCTCCGAAACTGTGCCTCCATGCTTGCACCTTGCCTAGTCAAACTCTTTCAGCTCTGTCTGTCAACATCTACCTTTCCTTCTTGCTGGAAGTTTGCCTACATTCAACCTGTTCCTAAAAAGGGTGACCGCTCTAATCCCTCAAACTACCGTCCTATTGCTTTAATTTCCTGCTTATCTAAAGTTTTTGAATCTATCCTCAACAGGAAGATTCTAAAACATCTATCACTTCACAACCTTCTATCTGATCGCCAGTATGGGTACCATCAAGGCCGCTCTACTGGTGATCTTCTGGCTTTCCTTACTGAATCTTGGTCATCCTCTTTTAGAGATTTTGGTGAAACTTTTGCTGTTGCCTTGGACATATCAAAAGCCTTTGATAGAATCTGGCACAAAGCTTTGATTTCCAAACTACCCTCCTACAGTTTCTATCCTTCTCTCTGTAACTTCATCTCAAGTTTCCTTTCTGACTGTTCTATTGCTGCTGTGGTAGACGGTCACTGTTCTTCTCCTAAATCTGTTAACAGTGGTGTTCCTCAGGGTTCTGTCCTGTCACCCTCTCTCTTCTTATTATTCATTAATGATCTTCTAAACCAAACTTCTTATTCTATCCACTCCTACGCTGATGATACCACCCTGCACTTTTCCACGTCTTTTCATAGACGCCCAACCCTTCAGGAGGTAAACATATCACGCAGGGAAGCCACAGAACACCTGACTTCTGATCTTTCTAAAATTTCTGATTGGGGCAGAGCAAACTTGGTATTGTTCAATGCCTCAAAAACTCAATTCCTCCATCTATCAACTCGACATAACCTTCCAGACAACTATCCCCTCTTCTTCAGTGACACTCAACTGTCCCCTTCTTCTACACTGAACATCCTCGGTCTGTCCTTTACTTATAATCTGAACTGGAAACTTCACATCTCATCTCTAGCTAAAACAGCTTCTATGAAGTTAGGTGTTCTGAGACGTCTCCGCCAGTTTTTTCTCACACCCCCAGCTGCTAACTCTGTACAAGGGCCTTATCCGTCCATGTATGGAGTATGCTTCACATGTCTGGGGGGGTTCCACTCATACTTCTCTTCTGGACAGGGTGGAATCAAAAGCTTTTCGTTTCATCAACTCCTCTCCTCTAACTGACTGTCTTCAGCTTCTCTCTCACCGCCGTAATGTTGCATATATAGCTGTCTTTTACCGCTATTTTCATGCTTACTGCTCTTTTGATCTTGCTAACTGCATGCCTCCCCTCCTTCCGCGGCCTCACTGCACAAGACTTTCTTCTTTCTCTCACCCCTATTCTGTCCACCTCTCTAACGCAAGAGTTAACCAGTATTCTCAATCATTCATCCCTTTCTCTGGTAAACTCTGGAAATCCCTGCCTGCTTCTGTATTTCCACCTTCCTATGACTTGAATTCCTTCAAGAGGGAGGTTTCAAGACACTTATCCACCAATTTTTGACCACTGCTTTGACCCTTTTATGGGACTGGCATTTCAGTGGGCATTGTTTTCTATTAGATTTTTGTTGCCCTTGGCCAGTATACTTCCTACATACAAAAAAGAAAAAAAAGATAGAAATGAGGCCAAGAGAAGGAGAGAGAGAGCGCCCGCTCTCCGCCTATGCAACACCTGTGCCGACAGTCTGCAGTGTGCTTCTCTTGTGTGACGTTACGACACTAATCGCCCGGATCTATCACAATGTGACTGCGCCCCGGACGATGCTGTGAAGATTGTGTGCCCTGGCAGTCTGAGACAGTGAGTACTTGACACTGAGGTGCGTGTGATGCCAAAGTGGACTGTTACGGCGTGGACCACCGGAGGAGTCCAGCTGTGTGACATTGTTGGGAGCTGTGACCCCGTCGTGTGCTGTACAGTGCTGTTATTCTGTGAGGTGGGCCGCAGTACCCAACGATATAGACGCTTTGCTGAGTGAGGCTGGTGGTGTGATCCTTACTTGTACTGTAGCGTGTGAGTGTGCCTCGTGTTCTGTGGTACTGCGCGGTGTGGGCATTAAAGACAGATTTGCTAGTGAGGCAGTGTTTTGTTGCTCTTCCCCACTTTCAGTAGCCTGTTGAGTCCAGAAAGGTGCCGTATGTGTGTGCCTCGCCCCCACTAGCCAAACGAATCCGACAACGATAGTAGTTGTGAGTTCCTGTTGTGTATGTTGGGCTGCTGCAGTGCTAAGTGTGCACCTGATGGTGCCTAAGGGCCGAAAAGGCCAACACAACAATATACATAAAAAAAATGTAGAAGTAGTCAAGCCTGACCCGTTCATTTCCTATACAGTACAAGTTAACACAACCTTTGTCCACCAGAGCCAACCTGTATCACCATGACCTAAACAAGTATCTCATCTTCTTTTATAGAAAGTGTCAAAATCTTTCAAGATCTAACTCCCCTCATGATCTATGGCACCGGGCCAAAAACATCTCCAGTAACTTTGCTTTTTTCATCTTTCCCACCTTTATTTTAACCAGATGGCACCACTGCCATCTCCTCTATTTCTAAAAGCTGAACTTTTCTCTCAAACCATTGCTAAATACTCTACCTTGGATAATTCAGGGCTTGTTCCTCCCTCTCTTCCTCTCGGAATACTTCATGCTACCTATTAAAATTCTTCGCAATTATGTTTTCCATGTTCTCACTGACCTAAACCTTCGGAAGGCTTAAGCTTGTCGCCCACCAGATCGGAAACGACACTTCGGAACGGACACGAATCATCGGAAAAAATCTAAACCATACATTTGAACGTGCTAACGCCCACCTGATCGGATCACTATCTTACGCTTTGTACGATAATTCTACGCTTGTGGGGCCGTCTGTAGTGACAGTAGTTTTTTTTTTTTCCATAAGTGTAATAATTCGTTTAAATTCAACATGAAAATGTTCTGTTTGTCTTTTTTTTTACTTGCTAAGTAGTATACAGAAACTTTCAACCCTATATTCGCCTCTGTGATTTAGGCATTGAGCACGAAGAGTGTAAAGAGGAGCGTGAATGTGACGGGCAAACAGCTCTTACGTCTGGTATGATAAAGGTGTACGTAAGTTGTATGCATGAGTGTGTTGTTACGCCTTTTGTCTTAGCTGTCTGGGGTGGTGGGGTAGTGGTGGTGCCAACGGTCACCCGGAGTCCCGGAGCATTGGTTACTACTGTGACACAGTGACCGGAAGCGAAGTGCAAAACCAAAAGATGAAGAATTGTGGAACTGAATGATAGAAGGAAAGGCAGCTTTGTGTAATCAGTAAATAAGGATGAATTACTGACGTTCGTGGTGTTCGTGTCTACGTACAGATACCTCATATATTGGAAAAACGAAAATCAGATGCAGCTTAAATACAGAAACAGTGAATGGGGCATTGTTGGCTACTGAATACATCAAAGAACAAAATTCATGTGTAAAGTTTAACCCTACAGAAGATATGTTGGCAAGGGTTAAAAATAGCTCAGCGCTGTATGATAATGATAATGTATGATAATGTATCCCATAAATTGGTACGATAATTTTGGGTAGAAAACAATAATTTTGAAGCTTAGGTACGATAATTTCGTGAAAAACATCTGGCAGCCCTGTTGTGATGGAAATGGAAGCTTAGTAGCTGTGAAGACTGCGTGGTGTTTGTGTACAGCCTTTCTCCGCGCATGCGAACTAGTGGAATCGTGTACAATATTGTACCATGTCAGCTAATTTCGAGGAGAAACTGATTAATTGTGTGTATCAATATGAAATTTTATACGATATTAGTCATCAACATTATTATGATACCGTAAGAACAGAAAATGCATGGGAAGAAATTGCACAAACGCTAAAATTACAAGGTAAGAAAAGTTCATCTTATTTAATGTTTTATTAACAGGTACAATTTACTGTAATGTTACTTTGACAGTAGCTCTATATGTATACAATTCGAATGTTACTGTAACCTTCCTCTGTTGACCATTTCCTCCTGCCAGGGTACTTGGCCTTTTGCCAGGGTACTTGTTTTTTTTAAATCTATCCCTGATCTCGAAAGCTTCACGCACAGCATTGCCACCCACTCCACAAAGATCTCTCAACCCCCTAGGTATTTCTTCGTTATCAAATTCACCTGGCTGCCACAATTTTTTATCATCGTTCAGGAAATTATGCAAACACGTAGTTGCTAAAACAACAATATCAACGTGTTCCGGTGTCATTTGCAGTTTTTGACTAAAGATTCTAAACTTCTCCGCCAGTCTGCCAAATGCATTTTCAGAGACACGTCTAGCTCTGGAGTGTCTATAGTTGTATATTTTATTTGCTGCACTATTTGCAAGTTGCGCTCCTGGGAATGGTCGCATGATATGCTTATGAAGAGGAAAAGCCTTATCGCCGATGATGACGTGCGGCAATACAATGTTTGTACTTGGTAGGGCTTTTGGGGGTGGTATGTTCAAGCGATTAGATAAAAGACGTTTACGTAAATTGGAATCTCTGAGTATAGCACCATCACTGTTTTTTCCATAGGCTCCAAAATCAACAGTTATGAAATTGCACTCTGCATCTACAAATGCCAACAACACAATTCTAAATTCTTTCTTATAATGAAAGTAAAGTGAGCCGCTGTTATTCGGTTTTGTAACCACTACATGTTTCCCGTCTATAGCCCCTATCACGTTAAGATATCGACATCTTTGAGCAAAGCCATCTGATATTTTTTCCCAACTTTTCACGTTAGGTGGCGCCATTACAATTGGACTTAATGTTTCCCAAATCGCTTTGCAAGTGGTGTGAACAATTCTTCGTACACTTGTCTCTCCCATTCTGTAGCTGAATGATACTGTTCTGTAAGTAGCCCAGAAATCTGAAGCAAAAAAAAAAAAACATCTTTCATTACACCTGAATGTCTCTGTATGATAATAGTAAAATGTTAATATGAAAGCATTTCCATCGATTGTAGAGCACCATTGCTAGGTAGCAGAAATTACACATAAAATAAAAATATATTTAAAAATACATCTAATTGACTTGCATTTTATTATATAAAGTTTTGATAAATGTAGAATACATTTTAAAGTTTTACAATGTTCCTCTTTCAGTTAAAGATGTTAAGAAGAAATAGACTTCTCTACGAGATTGCTACAGAAAGACTTTAAATAGGAAGAAGACTGTGAGCGGACAAGAAGCAGAACACATATCTCCTTGGAAGTATGAAAATCAGATGTCGTTGTTAAAGGCACATTTCAACAATAAAAGGCCTCAAATAAGCAATGTGCCCGCTGTGACAAAGAATACTATGGAAGAGGAAAACACAGGCGAAGGCACGAGTGGTGATGGGACTTCTTATGCTGAAAAAGGGTCTTCATGAAATGAAAGCACAATGGAATTAGAAAGCTCTTCAGTTCATGAAAACTCGCAACGCCCTCGACGGGAAACATAGCAACTCGAATTAGAATCCCATTGGCAAAGAAAACAAAGACCAGCCATCAAACAGGGTCCTCCGCTCATGAAATTTTGAAAACATACTTTGAAAATAAGAAATCAAAACAAGATCATTTAACATTTTACTTTAAAGGAGTAGAAGACACCGTCAGAACCTTTTCACCCCCTCTACAAATTGAAATTAAATCTCGCATTTCAGCTTTAGTTTCACAATATGAATTGAAAAATTTTACAGCAGGCTCTATGCCTTCCCATTGCTATCCTGCCACTTCAGAACGCTCTACGCCTTCCCCATACTATACTCCAACTTCTATGCCTTCCCATTGCTATCCTTCCACTTCAGAACGCTCAACGCCTTCCCCATACTATCCTCCAACTTCTATGCCTTCCCATTGCTGTCCTTCCACTTCTATGCCTTCCTGAGACAATCCTTCAAATCCGCCATGTTTTACTCCTATGCCGAATGAACCAAACATGACTGATCTCTTAGAATTGTAGAACATTAGTAACCTCAGTATTTCTATAATGAGCAAGGAAATCTTGTTTTGAAAGATGTTTATGTTCCCTTCAACAATTTAACTGGAGTTGATTGGTTTTACATAAATTTATATGTACACAAGCTCTTGCACATTAGTAACCTCAGTATTTCTATAATGAGCAAGGAAATTTTGTTTTGAAAGATATTTTTGTTCCCTTCAACAATTTAAATGAAGTTGATTAGTTTTACATAAATTTATATGTACACAAGTAAAAATATGCACATTAGTAACCTCAGCATTTCTATAATGAGCAAGGAAATTTTGTTTTGAAAGATATTTTTCTTCCCTTCAACAATTTAACTGATGTTGATTAGTTTTACATAAATTTATATGTACACAAGTAAAAATATGCATGACTTAAAACACATACAGATTGTCGCACAAAAAAGAGGCCCGAACTTTGAATTGATATAACTTTCAATCTATTGCATGTAATTTGGTTCTGTAAATATATTTCTTTGAATACAGCTTTTGTCTATCAAAGTTCGGGCCTTTTTTTTTTTTGTGGAACACCCTGTATATTGCGAATATCAAATTATATTTTACCTGAGAGTCACAACAAGTCGTTCCTCTGGAGTTATACATTTACGATAATTAGTGTTTTGCTTGCATATAACTGGTTCCACAATTGATAACAGTTCAATAAATTTGTCGTAACTCATGCGGAAATACTGAAAAAAAATTTTTATCATCTCTTTTCAAATGAGGAAACAATGTGAAATATTCTCCTTCCTGTTCTCTAGATGCACATATAGGATGTATCCACTGTTTTTCTTCTTGTTCTTCTTCCTCTGCAGCTGCTAAGGCAAGGGTTAAAACAAGAACTTCTTCGTCACTACTATTTTAGTATTTAGCAGGGAATCACGCCAGAGCTGCGGCACCTTTCTATGTCGAGGTACTCTCAAGACTGAGAGATAAACATAGCACCCGCGTCGTTTCCGATCCGATGTCGTCTGAGCTGGTGGGTGTACTGAACGTCGTGTCGTGTCCGTTCCGAGGCTTCGTAAGCTTCCGCGGCGTTTCCGATCCGATCTGGTGGGCGACAAGCTTTATGGAGCTGATGGGGTCCTTCCTACTGATCTCCGAAACTGTACTTCCGTGCTTGCACGTTGTCTAGTCAAACTCTTTCAACTCTTTCTGTCAACATCTACCTTTCCTTCTTGCTGGAAGTTTGCCTATATTTAGCTTGTTGCTAAAAAGGGTGACCCTTCTAATTCCTCAAACTTTCTAAAGTTTTCAAATCTATTCTCAGCAGGAAGATTCTTAAACATCTATCATTTCACAATCTTCAATCCGATCTTCTGGCTTTCCTTATTAGGTCTCTTTAAGAGATTTTAGTGAAAATTTTGCTGTTGCCTCAGACATATAAAAAAGCTTTTGATAGTTTCAAAACTAGAAACATTTGACCGTTCTAATCCCTCAAACTACCGTCCTATTGCTTTAATTTCCTGCCTATCTAAAGGTTTTGAATCTATCCTCAACAGGAAGATTCTTAAACATATATCATTTCCCAACATTCTGATCGCCAGTATGGGCTCCGTCAAGGCCGTTCTACTGGTGATCTTCTGGCTTTCCTTACTGAGTTTTGGTAATCCTCTTTTAGAGATTTTGGTGAAACTGTTGCTGTTGCCTTGGACATATCAAAAGCTTTTGAGTCTGGCACAAAGCTTTGTTTTCCAAACTACCCTTCTACGGCTTCTATCCTTGTATTTGTAACTTGATCTCAGATTTCCTTTCTGACCGTTCTATTACTGCTGTGGTAGACGGTCACTATTCTTCTCCTAAATCTTTAAACAGCGGTGTTCCTCTTGCCACTCACTCTCTTCTTATTGATCAATGATCTTCTAAACCTTACTTCTTGTCCTAGCCTCTCCTACGCTGATGATACCATCCTGCACTTTTTTACGTCTTTCATAGACTTCAGACCCTTCAAGAAGTAAACAGTTCACGCAGGGAAGCCACAGAAAGTCTGATTTCTGATATCTCTAAAATTTGTGATTATGGCAGGGCAAACATGGTATTGTTCAATGCCCCAAAAAACTCAATTTTTCTATCAATTTGACACAACCCTTCAGATGATTTTCCCCTCTTCTTCACTGACACTCAACTGTCTCCCTCTTATACATTGAACTCGGTCAGTCCTTTTCTTATAATCTAAACTGGAAACTTCACATCTCATCTCCAGCTAAAACAGCTTCTATGAAGTTTAGTGTTTCAGAGATGTCTCCGCCAGTTTTTCTCATCCCCCAGCTGCTAACTCTGTATAATAGTTTTATTCGTTCATGTATGGAGTTTGCTTCACATGTAAGGGGGGGGGTTCCACTTATACCACTCTTTTAGACATGGTGGAATCAAAAGCCTTTCGTCTTATCAACTCCTTTCATCTAACAGACTGTCTTCATGCTCTTTCTCATTGCCGCAATGTCACATCTCTAGCTATCTTCTACCGCTGTTTTCATGCTAACTGCTCTTTTGCTCTTCTGCTTCTGCTCTTCCTGCTAACTGCATTCCTCCCCTCCTCCCGCGGCCTTGCTGCACAAGTTTCTCTCATCCCTATTCTGTTCATATTTCTTACGCAAGAATTAACCAATATTCTCAGTCATTCATCCCTTTCTATGGTAAATTCTGGAACTCCTTTCCTGCTGCTGTATTCCCACCTTCCTATGACTTGAGCTTCTTCAAGAGGGAGGTTTCAAGACAGTTATCCTTCAGTTTTTGACTACCGTTTCGGAGCCTATTCGTGGACCGTCATCTCAGTAGCTTTTTTTTTTTTTTATTGGATTTATATTGAGGTTGGCCGGTGTCCCTCCTACATAAAAAAAAAAAAAAACATTCATCAATATTATTCTAAACCAAACTTCTTGTCATATCCACTCCTACGCTGCACTTTTCCACGCCTTTTCGTAGATGTCCAACCCTTCAAAAACTTTAAAAAAAATCATGAAGAGAAACCACAGATCGCCTGACTTCTGAACTCTCTAAAATTTCTGATTGAGGCATAGCAAACTTGGTATTGTTCAATGACTCGAAAATTCAATTCCTCCATCTATTAACTGGACAAAACCTTCAAGACAAGTATCCGCTCTTCTTTAGTGACACTCAACTGTTCTCCTCTTTTACACTGAACATGCTCGGCCTGTCCTTTACTCATAATCTAAACTGGAAATTTCACGTCTCTCTCGCTAAAACAGCTTTTATGAAGTTAGGAGTTCTGAGTCGTCTGCGCCAGTTTTTCTCACCCCCCTAGCTGCTGACTCTGTAACAGGGATCTTATCCTTCCATGTAAGGAGTATGCTTCACATGTCTCGGGGGTTCCACTCCTACTGCTCTTCTAGACAAGATGGAATCAAAAGCTTTTCGTCTCATCAACTCGTCTCATGTAACTGACTGTCTTCAGCCTCTCTCTCATCGCCGCAATGTTGCATTTCTTACTGTCTTCTACCGCTATTCTTCTGATCTTGCTAACTGCATGCCTCCCCTGCTCCCGTAGCCTCACTGCACAAGACTATCTCTCACCCCTATTCTCTCCACCTCTCTAATGCAGAAGTTAAGCAGTATTCTCAGTCATTCATCCCTTTCTTTGGTAAACTCTGGAACTCCTTTCCTGCTTTCGTATTTCTATCTTCCTATGGTTTGAACTCTTTCAAGAGGGAGGTTTCAAGACAATTATCCTGTAATTTCTGACTACCCCTTTGAATTCTGGGAATTGGCACCTCAATGTGCCCCCTTTTTTTTTTTTTTATGATATTTTTTGCTCTCAACCAATCCCTCTCTTTCATGAAAAAGGAAAACTTTTCAAACCTTTCGTATCACTTTAGTTTATTTTTTATTGCTTATTTAAACTGATTTACATATAAATATGAGGAATAAACAACAGCAATAATAAAACCCCTTGAAAATAGCCCATAAGAAAAAATAAATAAATAAAATAAAATAAATAAAAAAAGCCCATTTTTTTTTTTTTTTCTTAAACCTGGGTTTTTTTTCAATCCTGGAATCCTAGCCGCTAGGACAGGGCGGATAGGTGTCCGAGAATTAATGCATTTTACATTGATTCCAATGAGGAAAATAGTTTCGGTTTCCGAACATTCCGGATTTAGAACAGCTTTCAGGAATGAATTAAGTTCGAGAACTGAAATTCCACTGTATTTTGAAACGTATTTTGAAACTTTAGGTAATGGAAAGATAACAATTACATGCGTTTTGTTGAGGTAGGTAAAGGAAAATAAGAATTACGTATGTTTTGAAGATTTAGGTAGTGGAAAGATAAAAATTATGTGTTTTTGTAGATGTAGGTAATGGAATAAAAACACTTACATGTGTTTTGATGCTTTAGGAGATAGAAAAAAAAAAATATATGTGTTTTGTTACTAAGGGTAATAGAAAAATAAGAAGTGAATGTATTTTAAATGTTTCAGCAAATTCTCTTGCCCAAAACCAATCAGGTAATGGAATATAACAATCAGTAACAATAAGTGTTTTAGTGCATTTCAAACTTACCACAGACTCCCTTGAGCTGATCCGACCTGTGACCTGTGATCTCAGCCGGGCCGTTGTCACGGCCCGGCACGTCCTCACCCCATCCACCTGCTCGACTCTTGCCTTCACCTACTCAGCCTACGCACTCTTGCCTGCTGCTTTTGCTCCCAGAACAGATTATGTCAAGCTTGTCTTTCTTGACAACCTAGGTGTGGACATAAAACTTAGCTGGCTAACTATCGTTAGTCGCCATTTTTGACTGGACCGTACCCTAGTTGAGGTTAAAATGTCAGCAGTGACTTCTCGCTTTGTCTACATCGCGCGGAAGCGTCAGGATAGCGTGCAGATTGTTGTGACTGGGGAGTTTTTGGCGTTTAAACTTCAGGTGGAAGATTTTCCTGTGAAGCCTAGGAAATTCCCGAGCTACCTCATTACGCGTTACCCAGTTGGGGTCGACTCGTCAATCAGCAAGGAGTTGCTGGGTGTTTACAGTGTCTGCCGCTTCCATCAAAACGGTCAGCCACTCAATAGGATTGTGGTTACCTGGAGTTTCCAGAAGCCTCCCCCGTCGTCCTTGTTCTTCAGTTTTTTACCGTGTCTGCCGCCATGTAAAGTTTAGCCTATGTCAAGTGATAAAACAATTTACTTTCGGTGCCGGAATGTAGGGCGTATCTCCAGATACTGCTCGGCTGCAGGGAATTGTGACTGGTGCTCTGGCCCTCACGACTCTCGTTCCTGCCGCCATCCATGCCCGGCCCGACCGTCGACAGATGATACATCCAGAGATGGGTGATGTCTCTCAACCCAAACAGGAATGGTCACCGCCTGCTACAACACATACAGACTCACTGTCTCACCCGCTGGGCCACTGATAGAGCTGCTCATTCCCATGGCGGGACTCTCGATCATGTCATCACGTCGGGTTTTGTGACCACTCAAGTCAAGTGCTGTTCCGTTCCAGCCCTGTTTTCCGACCACATTGCTCTTAGCTTCCAGTATTCTGCTCCTGCTGTGTCAGCTCCAATCCACCGTCAACTACGGATCTCTATACCACTCAATTATTGTCCCAATTATACCACCTACATGTTCACCTGTCTCCCTAAATTTGATTCTTCTTCGCCTGATACTCTTTATTCCTCTTTGGTCATCATGACTCATGATTTTTTAACCCGCTATGTTATAAGACATATCTTCGTCTTTCCCGTCTGCTACACCCCTGTACCATGGACGATCACATTCGTATGGCTGAGAGGACGGCAGTGGAGGCTGCGCACCTGTTTCAAGAGGATCCAGCCCCATGTAACCTGCATTCTTACCAGGTTGCTAGGGACGAGTTGATAGCACTATAAGGAAGTGTGAGAACGGATTCGTGGTAGAAATTTACGGACAGCATTAATCGGGAGACAAGTGTGGGGACTATGTGGCATCTAATTAATAGGGTGCTTCGGAGGAAACCTGCCAGCGTTCTTCATCACGACCCGGGTGAAATTGCATAGGAACTTCTTGATGGCTGGGCTACACAGTCTTGTGTAACTAATCTCCCTTCATATGTTCAGGAGTCTCTCTCTTTGCCCAAGAGGATCAACGCACTCTTGATGGCAGCGTTGTTGGAGAAGGAGGATGAGGATGCCATACCGATCACCGAGGAGGAGCTGCGACGTATATTGGCTCGGGATAAGGCAACAGCACCAGGAGAAGACGGGATCACGTATTCAGTTCTTCGGCTACTTCATCGTGTACCTGGTAACCCTCTCCTTCGCCTTTATAATCAATAGTGTTTTTTTCCCAGAGATGTGTGCCTTCTGCCTGGACCTGCAGCACCATTGTTCCTATTCCGAAGCCTGGTATGGACAAGTTTCGATCGGTTTCCCTCACCTCTTGCAAGGTCATGGAGCGCATCCTACTTTCCCGTCTGCTTTATCGGCTGGAATCTGAACTTTAGCCTCGTCTTTTTGGCTTCCTGCCACGCCGGGGTATCCACCATTACTTCGCGGAGTTCTACTCCCGCCTCTCCTCCAGCAGCGTGGTGGCCTTCATTAACCTCAACCGTGCGTTTAACATGAACAACAGAGACATCATCCTCGATCAACTGATGGATTTCGGAATTAAGGAGCACCTTTTCAAATTGATATAAGGATATCTCAGCAACAGATCCTCCCGTGTTTTCTTTCATGGTGCCTACAGCTCCTCTCGAGGTTTCAATCTGGGGACTCCACAAGGTGCTCAATCCATTTCTTTTCTTATGCTTACTTTGTCTTGCCTGATATGCCTGGCATAACGATCATCTGTTATGCTTATGATATATGTATTCATTCTTCCTCTCCTGCTACTTTCCAGACTTATCTTGATTCCTTTAATACTCTGCTGCTGATTGTTGATAAATTGTCTCTCCTGAAAAAAAGCAGAGTGTTTACTACCATCAACCCTGCGTTGCTTCCCCAGTTCTCCATGGGTGCCTGTATCGTCTCTCTCTGTCGGCAGTACCTTTACCTCGGGGCTCCAGTACACATTCCTCGCGCTCTTCCGTGCCAGCGTACCATCCCCGTGGTCCAGTATCTCCTGACTCGCCTGTAGAAGCGCCTCACACCTCTACAGTGGCTGACGAACAATGCTACTGAAATCTCTATTCCAGTTGCAAGGCCTTTTATTTGTTCAGTTGTCGATTATGTTTCCCCTACTCTTATTCAGCTTCCCAAAACCTTGCTTACAGCCTCTCAAGGTTTTTTTTCAAAATAAGGTCATGTGAGTCATTCTTGGTTGCCCATTATCGATTAGAGTTGCGAACATGCAAGCGAAACTTCATCTCTCTCCTTTCTACGACAGAATTTCTTACATTGTCACACGCTTCACTGCTAAATGTCTCTATTCTCCGTAACTGATGCCTCATTATTCGCAGGTTGTGAGAACATAAGAACATAAGAAATAAGGGCAGCTGCAAGAAGCGACCAGGCTTACACGTGGCAGTTCCTGTATGAAACACACCTACCTATTTCCATCTGTTATCCCCATCCATAAACTTGTCTAATCTTCTCTTAAAGCTCTCTAGTGTCCTAGCACTAACTACATGATTACTGAGTCCGTTCCACTCATCTACCACTCTATTTGAGAACCAATTTTTCCTATCTCCTTCCTAAACCTAATTTTTTTAAGCTTGAACCAGTTATTTCTTGTTCTACCCTGGTTGCTGATCCTAAGAATTTTGCTTACATCTCCCTTGTTATAACCCTTATACCACTTAAAGACTTCTATCAGATCCCCTCTTAACCTACGTCTCTCTAGAGAATGTAAATTTAACAGCTTCAACCTCGCCTCGTAAGGAATACTCCTCATCCCCTGTATCCTTTTAGTCATTCTCTTCTGTACTGATTCTAATACATTTCCTGTAATGTGGGGACCAGAACTCCACAGCGTAGTCTAGATGAGGTCCGACCAGCGCCAAGTATAACTTTAATATTACTTCGGGCCTTCTACTTTTAACACTCCTAAAAATGAATCCTAGTACCCTATTTGCCTTGTTTCTGGCTTCTATGCATTGTTTCCCTTACCCTGTACCTACCAGAGTTTGGTTGTTTAATGTGTACCTGTTGTGTGGGTTTCCTCTACCTACGCTAAACACTTTGCATTTATTGATATTAAATTGCATTTGCCATCTATCCGTCCAATCATTCATTCTATCTAAGTCTGCCTGCAAGGCGATGGCATCCGATTCTGACCTAATTAATCTACCTATCTTTGTGTCATCCGCAAATTTACTAACATCACTACTAATTCCACTATCTAAGTCATTGATATATATTAGAAATAACAATGGCCTTAATACTGATCCCTGTTGCACCCCACTAATTACATGACCCCACTCGGATTTCGAGCCGTTTATTACCACTCTCTGTCGCCTGTTACCAAGCCATGACCCTATCCAGCCTAACACCTTCCCATCTATCCCGTGTGCCCTAACCTTTCTCAGGAGCCTTTTATTGGGTACCTTGTCAAATGCTTTACTAAAGTCCAGATATAAGATATCATAGCTATCACCATTATCTACTGCCTCGTACACCTTAATGTAAAAACTTAACAAGTTTGTCAGGCAAGACTTCCCCTTCGTGAAGCCATGCTGTGACTGATTAATCAAGTTATGTTTGTCTAAATGTTCCCTAATGTTCCTCGCTTTTATTGACTCTAACATTTTACCTACAACTGAAGTTAAGCTGACAGGTCTATAATTAGATGCTAAAGTTGTATCTCCTTTCTTAAAGATGGGTACTACATTAGCCTGCCTCCACATTACTGGTACCTCACCCGACTCCAGTGATTTCCTAAAGACAGAAACTAACGGCTCACTAATAATCTCTTTAATTTCCTTAAGTACTCTGGGATATATTTCATCAGGTCCTGGTGACTTGAACTTTTTTAGCCTATCTATCTCCTGTTACACTACCTCCCTAGTTATGAAAATATCTGTCAGCTTCTCATTCTCATCTGCTCATCTGTTCACTATCTGGCATATCCTGCATGTTTTCCTTGGTGAAGACAGTTAAAAATAATCATTCAGAAGTTTACTTATCTCCTCCCCAGAACTAACCAGCTCCCAATCTGCTGCCTTTAATGGACCTACAGTATCCTTATTCTTTGTCCTGTATACCTGATAAAATCCCTTGGAGTCCGTCTTCGCCTGGCTGGCTACCTTTAATTCATAATTGTCCTTAGCTTTCCTCGTTAACTTCCTGACTGTTCTAACTAATTCATTATATTGTGCCCTTAGAACTTCTTCACCTGCCCTTAGTCTCTTATATGTACTTCTCTTATGCCTTATATAATGTTTTAACCTAGCAGTCATTCATTTAGGGTCATTTTTTTTTTGTGATCTTATTGTTCTATACGGGATATTTGCTAACTGACCTGTATGAACTTTATCTACGAAATATTTATACAATTCATCTACATTTACTTCACCTAATCCCCTCATCTCGTCCCCTACCATCCTCTCCACTCCCTCATCTATTCGCCTCGACCTCATCTCTCTCATTTCAGCATGACTTGACATTCCAACATACTCACACCTATCTCCCCCTTCCTCTTTCCTCCTCCCTTCCGGACACATCTTCCCTCCTCTTGTCTTACACCTTCACGCCTCACCTCACCTCTCTCATCCTGCCTTATCTCTCTGAACTCCGTCCCTGACCTGACCTCACCCTGCATCCTTTGCCAGTCCACTCCTTGGAGGTACCTTTTTAATTCTTCAAAATCTGCTCTCCTAAAGTCAGGTATTTTACTAGTGTTTTTGTTTCTAACATTTTCTTCCCATTCTAAATTGTACCTAATTTCCCTATGGTCACTGTTACCTAGCTGTCCTCCAACTTCTACCTGCGTGACTGCTTCCTCCCTGCTAGTAAGAATTAAATCTAAAATATTATTCTCCCTTGTGGGTTCTACGACTACCTATTTTAAAAAAATTATCCTGAATTACCTTAAGAAATTCCTCTGCTTCCTTGTTACCCACCATCAGACTCCAGTCGATATTCCTAAAATTAAAATCCCCTACCACACATACCTGACTGTACTTGCCTGCTCTATTTAATTCCTGCCACAGTGAGGTGTTAATTTCCTCTGTACTGGTCGGTTGTCTGTAAACTACCCCTAGTACTACTGACTGCGATCCTTCTTTAATATCTACCCATATCGACTCTGCTTTGTTATCTGTTTTAATTATATTGTTGATACAACTGTAATGTGTCCCTAACGTATAACGCGACGCCTCCTCCTCTCCTGTTTTCCCTATCTTTATAGAACATTGTATACCCATCTATCTTAACCTCTGGATTAAATACTTTTCCTGACATATCTAACCAAGTTTCAGTTAAGGCAATGATATAAAATTTCTCAACGTTTGCTATTCCTCTAAGCAAGTCTATTTTATTCAGAATACTTCTACAGTTTGTGTAGTAAACACTTAAGCTGGACGGGCCGACGTCTTCCAAACTCTTCTATCTCCACGTTTTGCAAGCTTTGTGGCATCCTGGTTACAGTCAGCCTTTTGTGGCAGCGTGGTCTCAGTGCAGTGATCATCTTTGACTCTTAGTCTGCTCTCTAGGCCCTTTAAAGTGTCAACCTATAATGCACTGCTCTAATCAGACGGGTTCTATCTTTCTTGGCCTTGGGTCATGACAAACATTAGTATCGAGTTTCCGTGGATTCCATCCACATGAATATTATCGGCAGTGATGAGTTGATGCCCTTGTTATGGTAGCCTGCAGCTTGCCTCTTCCTGCGGCTGTCTAGGTGTCCTCACTCTAGATGCCCTGACCTGCATTCGAGCTAATGACTTCCGCTCCATCGATCAAGTCTGCGTTCTCCAGAGGGAAGAAAGTCACTATCCGGCACTATGACTCTTTTCGCTACCATTACTACAAATATCGCCACAAAGGAGTTATTGTGAGGAGGCACAATGTTGTCTCCGCCAGGCTCCGTCTTGGCTACAGACCAGTGTGGGAAGTTGCAGGACTGCTAGACGTGCGGAATTTCTCTTCCTGCTCCCTGTGTGATGCCCCTGACAATAACACACTGGAACACCACTGTCTTCACTGCCCTGAGCCGGAAGGTCTCATTTTTTTTATTTATTTATTTTTTTTATGTAGGAAGGACACTAGCCAAGGGCAACAAAAATCTAATAAAAAAATACTCACTGAAATGCCAGTCCCATAAAAGGGTCAAGGCAGTGGTCAAAAATTGATGGATAAGTGTCTTGAAACCTCCCTCTTGAAGGAATTTAAGTCATAGGAAGGTGGAAATACAGAAGCAGGCAGGGAGTTCCAGAGTTTACCAGAGAAAGGGATGAATGATTGAGAATACTGGTTAACTCTTGCGTTAGAGAGGTGGACAGAATAGGGGTGAGAGAAAGAAGAAAGTCTTGTGCAGCGAGGCCGCGGAAGGAGGGGAGGCATGCAGTTAGCAAGATCAGAAGAGCAGTTGGCATGAAAATAGCGGTAGAAGACAGCTAGATATGCAACATTGCGGCGGTGAGAGAGAGGCTGAAGACAGTCAGTTAGAGGAGAGGAGTTGATGAGACGAAAAGCTTTTGATTCCACCCTGTCTAGAAGAGCAGTATGAGTGGAACCCCCCCAGACATGTGAAGCATACTCCATACATGGACGGATAAGGCCCTTGTACAGAGTTAGCAGCTGGGGGAGTGAGAAAAACTGGCGGAGACGTCTCAGAACACCTAACTTCATAGAAGCTGTTTTAGCTAGAGATGATATGTGAAGTTTCCAGTTCAGATTACAAGTAAAGGACAGACCGAGGATGTTCAGTTTAGAAGAGGGGGACAGTTGAGTGTCACTGAAGAAGAGGGGATAATTGTCTAGAAGGTTGTGTCGAGTTGATAGATGGAGGAATTGAGTTTTTGAGGCATTGAACAATACCAAGTTTGCTCTGCCCCAATCAGAAATTTTAGAAAGATCAGAAGTCAGGCGTTCTGTGGCTTCCATGCGTGATATATTTACCTCTTGAAGGGTTGGACGTCTATGAAAAGACGTGGAAAAGTGCAGGGTGGTATCATCAGCGTAGGAGTGGATAGGACGAAAAGTTTGGGTTAGAAGATCATTAATGAATAATAAGAAGAGAGTGGGTAACAGGACAGAACCCTGAGGAACATCACTGTTAATAGATTTAGGAGAAGAACAGTGACCGTCTACCACAGCAACAATAGAACGGTCAGAAAGGAAACTTGAGATGAAGTTACAGAGAGAAGGATAGAAACCGTAGGAGGGTAGTTTGGAAATCAAAGCTTTGTGCCATACTCTATCAAAAGCTTTTGATATGTCCAAGGCAACAGCAAACGTTTTCGCCAAAATCTCTAAAAGAGGATGACCAAGACTCAGTAAGGAAAGCCAGAAGATCACCAGTAGAGCGGCCTTGACGGAACCCATACTGGCAATCAGATAGAAGGTTGTGAAGTGATAGATGTTTATTAAGAAGGAGAGATTCAAAAACTTTAGATAGGCAGGAAATTAAAGCAATAGGACGGTAGTTTGAGGGATTAGAACGGTCACCCTTTTTAGGAACAGGTTGAATGTAGGCAAACTTCCAGCAAGAAGGAAAGGTAGATGTTGACAGACAGAGCTGAAAGAGTTTGACTAGGCAAGGTGCAAGCACGGAGGCACAGTTTCGGAGAGCAATAGGAGGGACCCCATCAGGTCCATAAGCCTTCCGAGGGTTTAGGCCAGCGAGGGCATGGAAAACATCATTGGGAAGAATTTTAATAGGTGGCATGAAGTAGTCAGAGGGTGGAGGAGAGGGAAGAACAAGCCCAGAATCGTCCAAGGTAGAGTTTTTAGCAAAGGTTTGAGCAAAGAGTTTAGCTTTAGAAATAGATGTGATAGCAGTGGTGCCATCTGGTTGAAATAGAGGAGGGAAAGAAGAAGAAGCAAAGTTATTGGAGATATTTTTGGCTAGATGCCAGAAATCACGAGGGGAGTTAGATCTTGAAAGGTTTTGACATTTTCTGTTAATGAAGGAGTTTTTGGCTAGTTGGAGAACAGACTTGGTTCCGGGCAGAAATATAAAGTGCATGAGATTCTGGTGATGGAAGGCATAAGTACCTTTTGTGGGCCACCTCTTCTATCATACATAGTACGAGAACAAGCTGTGTTAAACCAAGGTTTAGAAGATTTAGGACGAGAAAAAGAGTGAGGAATGTACGCCTCCATGCCAGACACTATCACCTCTGTTATGCGCTCAGCACACAAAGACGGGTCTCTGACACAGAAGCAGTAGTCATTCCAAGGAAAATCAGCAAAATACCTCCTCAGGTCCCCCAACTAGCAGAGGCAAAACGCCAGAGGCACCTTCGCTTAGGGGGATCCTGAGGAGGGATTGGAGTGATAGGACAAGATAAAGATGCCCCGTGGAGTCCCGCTTATTGATGTGCGCCGCCATCTTTTGATGGCTGACAACCTGGACATCATCCTTGCACGTTTCCCTGGATTTAGTGGTTGCTGAGGTCCCTTTCCCTCTTCTTTAATTTGATATGGGACTACCAGAGACCTAATGACATCTCCATACAACGTGTTCCGCCACCACCGTCACAAGTACCGTCGGAGGGTCTGCGAGTCAGGAGATATAACGCGGTGGCTGCCAGGCTACGTTTGGGCTGCAGACAGGTGTGGCAAGTCGCCGGGTGCCTCATTTCTCTTGCCCTCTATGTCACTCCCCCAACATCACACTGGAGCATTACTGCCTGCACTGCCTGACTGACGTTAGCACAGGTATGTCAGCATCTGAACCACGACACCTAAGGGAAGTCCTCGTCTGGTTCCCTCGCCTTGTTGGCTGTTAATGGATTGCCCTACGCAACTCATTTTGTTTTCTCTACTTATATTCTTTAATTCTTCCTTAGTACTGTTGACTATTATATATTATATATATTTATCCATATTGCTCTTGCTGTTGTAGCCACATACACTGAAGTTGCCCTTCTAACACATCTTGTTTTCTGCGAAATATAGTTATTTGTTTTTCAAACCAACTGTTCTAAACATCTCTCTCTCTCTCTCTCTCTCTCTCTCTCTCTCTCTCTCTCTCTCTCTCTCTCTCTCTCTCTCTCTCTCTCATATAATTTTTCTTACTGTAAATATGGAAAAAGGTTTGAGAAGGTCAGAGGGAAAGACAAGATAGACAGATAAGGGAACAGATAAGGAATGGGTCAGTGGGAGTTGGCACACCAACGAAGAAACAGACAGACAGACAGACAAACAGAGAGATCATCTAGACAGTTCTTTGTTGCTTTATTTATTGCTATATTTTTTTCAGTATTTATTCTTATTTTCATGTACCAGTGAGAGGATGGAGGGATGCCATGGTAGGGAGGGGTGGAAGAGAAAGGAGTAGGGGGGGAGAAAGAAATTAAATAACAAGGTGATAAGCGATTGGAATGAAAGGAGAGAGAGAGAGAGAGAGAGAGAGAGAGAGAGAGAGAGAGAGAGAGAGAGAGAGAGAGAGAGAGAGAGAGAGATCAATATCTGGAATAGTAGCCGTTAAAAAAAAAAAAACAAGAAGAACTGTATTTCAAGGAAAACTATATGTGTTAGAAGGGCAACTTGTATGTTTGTAGCTACATCAGCAAAAGCAATACAAATGAACCTCTCTTCACCAGGAACGTCTCCCCGCCGCACGGAACCTCCTCGCAGCACGGCGGGTCACCATGCCGAGGAATCTTTTCTTAGTTTTCTGACCGTACATTTTGCCTCAGCTTACATACAGAAAATGCAAATTTATTTTCATTATCTTTGTTACTAAAATATCATGCAGGAATAAGTAGACATGTAAAATCTTCTCATAATGAAGCTATTTATAATATACCACGCTGTTTCAGGGTAAAAAAATAATAATAATAACACTAAAAAGCAACATAGGGGATAAGCCCAATGCCTCGTTCTTCTTCATGCAGTGAGTCACAGTGGTACCGCCGTCCAGCCGCGCCTGGCAGTGGTATGCGGCTGCATCCTCCTCCTCCACAGGCAGCGCCGCCAGCACCTTCAAGGGAGGGGCGCCAGGCAGGGAGGAAAAGAATGAAGTAGAGAAAGAGAGGACAAAACACACACTTTTTTTCTTCTTCTTTCAAGTTTAACTCCTCCTCCTCTTCTTCCTTCTGCCTTAGTGAAAGAAATTATTAAATAAAGAAAGAGAGGAGGAAAGAAAAGTGAAGAAAGAGAGGAAGAAACAGGCTCTCCTATTTACCGAACGCCATCATTCTTTCTTCTTTCATGTTAATCTGCTCCTCACCTTTTTATTAGTATTGCGTTTGTGAAAGGAATGATTAAATAAGAAAAGAAGGAGGAGGAAAGTTAAGGTTCTAGCTATTAAACGCATATAATTCCTCCTGTCATGTTTATCTCCTCTTCCTCCTCCTCCTCATTGATGTTGTTTTAGTGAAATTAATCCATTTATTTACTGCGCTAGTGAGGAAAATTATTAAGTAAAGAAATAAAAAATAAAGGAGGAAAGAAGCTGGCCTTGTTACAAAATGCCATTTTTTCCTTCTTTTTGGTTTACTGATCTTTTAGTTTATTTGCTTCTCTTTTTCCTCCTCCTTCTCCTCTTCCTTATGTAATAATGTAATACCAGTTCTTTTCCGAGAGAGAGAGAGAGAGAGAGAGAGAGAGAGAGAGAGAGAGAGAGAGAGAGAGAGAGAGAGAGAGAGAGAGAGAGAGAGAGAGAGAGAGAAAGCAACACCACGGCTGGAGCCCACTCGTGTGGCAGGGAGGGCAGTAACGCGCCTTCCCCTGCCAAGGTAGCCAAAGGTCAAACCAGCTCCAAGGAAAAACAAAAGATTGGCCACCTCAGCCGACACCTGACTGTTGTGTCGGCCAGCGTGCGGGGACTTCGCACCATCCTTGGTGACCTCACCCACAACTTTGTCCTCCGACACTACGCGGACACTGTTGCCATCACGTAAACGTGGCTCAGTGGTGAGATGGAGCCGATGTTTGGCAACATCGCGGACTACACAAAGTGGGTGAGGAAGGACCGTGGGCTGAGGCGTGGCTGCCTACTTCAAACACGGCCCCCAAACTCAAGAAATTGACGTCGTGCTGCCTAAAGAAATGGAGGCGCTGTTCTAATGGAGGGGCTGTTCTTCAAAGTGGTGATAAATGACAGCAAAGGACTCCTCCTGTGTGTCATGTACCGTCCCCCCAGGCAAGGACGTTCAACGCTGGATTTCCTGACGGAGGAACTGGACAATGCTACAGCAGCACAAGTGTTCCCACGTCATGATTCTGGGGGATCTAAACTTCCACCTGGAGCAGGATGCCTTCAACAGCCTCCTGATGGTGCAGGGTCTGACGAACCACGTGTCCTTCCCTGCACATGAGAGGGGAGAATCGCTGGATCATGTGCTAATAGATCTCCCTGACTCCAGCATCGTCTGCTATCAACTGGGGACGGTGGGCACCTCCGACCACCACGCCGTGCTGGCACGCGTCAAGCTGAGCATAGCGATGGAGGCCGCCGTGCTGCCACGCGTCAAGCTGAGCATAGCGAGGGAGGCCGCCGCCACGCGCACTATCTGGCAGTGGGAGCAGGATGATTGGGCATCCCTGAGACACAACATCGTTTGCTTGGACTGGGACGCCCTACTGATAGGCTATGCGGAGGAAAAGACCCGTGCCCTCACCACCAAGCTCCTTGCCCTCCAGCAGCAGTACGTCCCCAGCAGAAGGTACCTCGCTAGGCCTGGTGACCCTGTTTGGTTCAGTTACCGATGCCGAGCGACCGCTCAGGCTAAACACGCAGCCTGGGTGAGGTACAAACGTCGACCGACACACTAAACCTCGGCCCAACATGGTGAGGCGTGTTGACGTGTGACAGCTACCCGCAGGTGGGCGAGACAGCAGCGGCAAGAAGACATGAGGTGAAAGCTCTGTGGCTCAGGGGTTGGCCACAGGACATGGTGGAGGCTTGTCAAGGAGCAGCAAGGGACAGGCCACCGCGACGCTGTTCCTCCACTAACCAGGCTGTATAGGATAACAGCCACCAACAGTAAGAACAAGGCTTCTTTACTTGCTGAGTTTTTCGCAGAGAAGATGACAATCACTGATCTGGGTAGACGTCCACCTCACCTCCCTCAGGAAACAGACCACGCCGTCACCGATGTTCAGGTGACACGTGGACAGGTGGAGCGGGTAATGAGAGAAGTCACCGGCCCGAACGACATCAGCCCGCGTCTCCTCAAACGCTGCGCCAGTGAGCTGTCAAGTGTTCTTACCAGCGTCTTCAGGTCCTGCCTGATGGAGCGCAGGTGGCCCTCTTTATGGAAGGAGGCGCGGGTGGTACCAGCCCACAAGAAGAACTCAAAGTCTGAGCCCAGCAGCTACAGACCCATCTCGCTGCTCTCCGTGTTGAGCAAGTTGCTTGAGCAGGTAGTGGTAGGTGTCATCTGTCACTATCTGAGTGAGCACCACCTCCTCTCAGACAGGCAGTTCGGCTTCCGGCCTGGCCGCTCAACAGCGGACCTCCTCACCCTCCTCTCCCAAGGCTGGCAGGATGCCCTGGACGAGGGTCTGGATACTCTTGTGGTGCCCTGGACATTCCTGGGACCTTTGATAGGGTCTGGCACGCGGGGCTTGTAGAAAAACTTTGCGCCAAGGGTATCCAGGGCAACCTCCTTGCACTGCTCGAGGACTATCCCCAGGGGAGAACCCTCCGGGTAGTCATCAATGGTCAGAAATTCCAGCCGTTACCTATACAAACTTCAGTTCGACAGTGTTTAGTGTTGGGCCCGATCCTGTGGAACATATACATCGATGACCTCCTGCGACAACTACCGACTCTGCTTGCATACGCTGACTACTGCGGTCTCTCCCGCTCCTACTGTCGCTCCGACAGTCAGCGAGCAGTCAGAGTGCTGAACAGGCAGCTCAGGCTGGTGATGGAGTGGGGAGAGGCGTGGCAAGTCAGCTTCGCTCCAGAAAAGACGCAGGCCATGGTCATCTCACGGTCCCCAGCTGCCTCCCCGGCCGTCTCTAGCTGTCTGAGTTTTGGAGGCGAGACACTTCCCCTTCAGGAACACGTCAAGTTACTGGGAGTGACAGTGGACTGTGGCCTGCGCCTTGACCGCCATGTTGTTGCTGTTTCCCACCAGGCCTCCCAGCGGGTCTCTGCACTGCGTCGGATGTCGGGAAACCTCGATTTCCGGGGCATCCTTACACTGTACAAGGCTCAGATGCGGCCTTGTATAGAGTACAGTGCCTTGTCCTTGTCGAGTGCCCCCACCCACTTGCAGAGACTGGATGTTGTGCAACGAAGTGCCCTGCGACTGGTGGGGATGGACGGACAGCAACAGCAGCAGGAGCAGCAAGAGGAGCAGACCGGAATCACGTAGCTGGAGCATCGGCGGGACGTGACGGCGCTGGTGGTCCATCACAAGGTTGAATGTAGGCAAACTTCCAGCAAGAAGGAAAGGTAGATGTTGACAGGCAGAACTGAAAGAGTTTGACTAGGCAAGGTGCAAGCACGGAGGCACAGTTTCGGAGAACTATAGGAGGGACCCCATCAGGTCCATAAGCCTTCCGAGGGTTTAGGCCAGCGAGGGCATGGAAAACATCATTGCGAAGAATTTTAATAGGTGGCATGAAGTAGTCAGGTGGTGGAGGAGGAGGAACAAGCCCAGAATCGTCCAAGGTAGGGTTTTTAGCAAAGGTTTGAGCAAAGAGTTCAGCTTTAGAAATAGATGTGATAGCAGTGGTGCCATCTGGTTGAAGTAGAGGAGGGAAAGAAGAAGCAAAGTTATTGGAGATATTTTTGGCTAGATGCCAGAAATCACGAGGGGAGTTAGATCTTGAAAGGTTTTGACATTTTCTGTTAATGAAGGAGTTTTTGGCTAGTTGGAGAACAGACTTGGCATGGTTCCGGGCAGGAATATAAAGTGCATGAGATTCTGGTGATGGAAGGCTTAAGTACCTTTTGTGGGCCACCTCTCTATCATATATAGCACGAGAACAAGCTGTGTTAAACGAAGGTTTAGGAGGTTTAGGACGAGAAAAAGAGTGAGGAATGTACGCCTCCATGCCAGACACTATCACCTCTGTTATGCGCTCAGCACACAAAGACGGGTCTCTGACACGGAAGCAGTAGTCATTCCAAGGAAAATCAGCAAAATAACTCCTCAGGTCCCCCAACTAGCAGAGGCAAAAAGCCAGAGGCACCTTCGCTTAGGGGGATACTAAGGAGGGATTGGAGTGATAAGACAAGATAAAGATATGAGATTGTGATCGGAGGATCCCAACGGAGAAGAAAGGGTGACAGCGCGAGCAGAAGGATTAGAGGTCAGGAAAAGGTCAAGAATGTTGGGCGTATCTCCAAGACGGTCAGGAATACGAGTAGGGTGTTGCACCAATTGCTCTAGGTCATGGAGGATAGCAAAGTTGTAGGCCAGTTCACCAGGATGGTCAGTGAAGGGAGAGGAAAGCCAAGGCTGGTGGTGAACATTGAAGTCTCCAAGAATGGAGATCTCTGCAAAAGGGAAGAGGGTCAGAATGTGCTCTACTTAAGAAGTTAAGTAGTCAAAGAATTTCTTATAGTCAGGGGAGTTAGGAAAGAGGTATACAGCACAGATAAATTTAGTATGAAAGTGACTCTTTAGTCGTAGGCAGATGGTGGAAATCTCGGAAGATTTAGGAGCGTGGGCACGAGAGCAGGTTAAGTCATTGCGCACATAAACGCAGCATCCAGCTTTGGATCGAAAATGAGGATAGAGAAAGTAGGAGGGAACAGAAAAGGGGCTACTGTCAGTTGCCTCAGACACCTGAGTTTCAGTGAGGAAAAGAAGATGAGGTTTAGAAGAGGAGAGGTGGTGTTCTATAGATTGAAAATTAGGTCTTAGACCGCGAATGTTGCAGAAGTTAATGAAAAAAAACGTTGATGGGGATGTCAAGACACTTAGGGTCGTCGACAGAAAGGCAGTCCGACCTGGGGACATTTATGGTCCCCTCCCCAGATGGGGACTCCGAGGCTGGTGTAGGAGTCGCCATGATAATTTTAAAATTTTTGAATGAAGGGTGTGTGTGTTATTAGGTGCTTGTAGTTTTGTGTGGAGGAAGAGAGTTGTCTTTATAGGGCAGGCTGTGACTGCCCCCTTGTGTTGTAAGACACAAAGGGAAACGTTCAGTGAGGTCACAGCTGGGTTTAATGATAAGTTCACAGCACCCCCTGAACAGTGCTTTAGACCTCAATGGGAGTAATTATCGTTTCGGGAGGTGGCTACTGCCTCCTCCTGCCTCATTACCTTGAGATGGTTTAGAGAGAGAGAGAGAGAGAGAGAGAGAGAGAGAGAGAGAGAGAGAGAGAGAGAGAGAGAGAGAGAGAGAGAGAGAGAGAGAGAGAGAGAGACGAAGGGGAAATATAAATTATCGTAAGTCTGGCAGCGTCGTCCATCCTCTCTCGTCGAAATAGCGGTGCCGGGATAACGCAATTGCGTCAGCAGGAAGCATTAAAATTATTGTCGTGGAGTGTTTTACTTTGGAGTCTGAGTAAGTTCTTAATGAAATATTAAGAGATGCTGCATGTCAATAGGTTTTTTTTTTTTGGTTCAGAGGTTTATTAGGCCATGTGAAAGTTTCAAAATCTGAAAATGTTTCCTTTATTTATTTATTTTTATTTTTTTACGAAGGAAGGACACTGGCCAAGGGCAACAAAAATCCAATAAAAAAATTCCCACTTAAAGGCCAGTCCCATAAAAGGATCAAAGCAGTGGTCAAAAATTGAAGAATAAGTGTCTTGAAACCTCCCTCTTGAAGGAATTCAAGTCAAAGAAAGGTGGATATACAGAAGCAGGCAGGGAGTTCCAGAGTTTATCAGAGAAAGGGATGAATGATTGAGAGTACTGGTTAACTCTTGTGTTAGAGAGATGGACAGAATATGGGTGAGAGAAAGAAGAAAGTCTTGTGCAGCGAGGCCGCAGGAGGAGGGGAGGCATGCAGTTAGCAAGATCAGAAGAACAGTTAGCATGAAAATAGCGGTAGAAGACATCTAGAGATGCAACATTGCGGCGGTGAAAGAGAGGCTGAAGACAGTCAGTTAGAGGAGAGGAGTTGATGAAACGAAAAGCTTCTGATTCCACCCTGTCTAGAAGAGCAGAATGAGTGGAACCCCTCCCCATACATGTGAAGCATACTCCAAACATGGACGGATAAGGCCCTTGTACAGGGTGAGAAAAATTGGCGGAGACGTCTCAGAACACCTAACTTCATAGAAGCTTTTTTAGCTACAGATGAGATGTGAAGTTATCAGTTCACATTATAAGTAAAGTACAGACCAAGGATGACCAGTGTAGGAGAGGAGGAAAGTTGAGTGTCACTGAAGAAGAGAGGATAGTTGTCTGGAAGGTTGTGTCGAGTTGATAGATGGAGGAATTGAGTTTTTGAGGCATTGAACAATACCAAGTTTCCTCTGCCTCAATCAGAAATTTTAGAAAGATCAGAAGTCAAGCGTTCTGTGGCTTCCCTGCGTGAAATCTCCTGAAGGGTTGGACGTCTATGAAAAGACGTGAAAAAGTGCAGGGTGGCATCATCAGCGTAGGAGTAGATAGGACAAGAAGTTTGGTTTAGAAGACCATTAATGAATAATAAGAGAGTGGGTTACTGGACAGAACCCTGAGGAACACCACTGTTAATAGTTTTAGGAGAAGAACAGTGACCGTCTACTACAGCAACAAAAGAACGGTCAGAAAGGAAACTTGAGATGAAGTTACAGAGAGAAGGAGAGAAGCCGTATGGGGGTATTTGGAAATCAAAGTTTTGTGCCAGACTCTATCAAAAGCTTTTGATACGTCGAAGGTAACAGCAAAAGTTTCACCAAAATCTCTAAAAGAGATTTTCTAAAAGAGATTTGCTGTATTATTCCCCATTTTATAACTCTGATTATTCAACGTAACGAAAGCATAAGTATATTACGCAAAAACCAAAAAAAAAATGTAGTCTGTAGCGAGATATAACACACGATTGCGTGTACTCTGCATAGGACACACTAAACAGGTAAAGTAAAGCGATAGTGAACGATTGACGCACTCAGTGTGCTTACCTTTAATGCAATTTACTCGTTTACTTCTGGACCTTGTCCCCTTGTCGCAGCCAGCCTCTCATATTATGTACATACCCACATAGATAGTAGTATCGCTAAATTATTGTGTGTACTCTCTCTCTCTCTCTCTCTCTCTCTCTCTCTCTCTCTCTCTCTCTCTCTCTCTCTCTCTCTCTCTCTCTCTCTCTCTCTCTCTCTCTCTCTCTCTCTCTCTCTCCTCTCTCTCTCTCTCTCTCTCTCTCTCTCTCTCTCTCTCTCTCTCTCTCGTTTCCTCAGCTTTACCACACACACACATTCTTGAAAAAAAATATCCTAAGTTTTGCAAAAAGAAGGTGGTGCATTGTGTGTGTGTCTCGCTGCCAGTCATTGGCCAGTGCTTCAGTCTGTGATCGACTGGCTACATCAGATTTTATGTCCTACTGGTATCTTTTCTAGTCATCGTGTCTGCTCTTCAAAGCAGTAAACCAGTCAAACAATCAACTGAGATGTGAGAAAATAACAAAAGAGAATGCTGAGATGATAGAAAGTAATGTAGACAATAATAATGATAATAATAATAATAATAATAATAATAATAATAATAATAATAATAATAACAATAATAGTAATTGTGGCCTTCCCGGCATGAAATAATGAACAGCCGCCAAAAGATGAGTTATGATGCAAGACATTTATTGGCTTACCAGCTTGTTATTATACAAAAATAGGCACTATACATACATTAACATTACTTTAAATAGGTATGGTAAAGAAAATAGAGTTGATATCTGTAGGACGAGAATAGCCGGGTTGAGTGTTGTCAAATGTTTAATTTTAACCTGTAAAATACATTACAATGAGACAGTTGTAAGTGACAATGTGGTTCTGGCCAGTACAATAAAAATAAAACTCACAATGATAATCCCATAACAGACCCAGTGCTGACCGAACCCCAATCATCACTCTATTAGTGATGAAAAATCCCCGAGAAACAATGAAAATGTACCAGATCCCCGGATTAATTTCCCGATACACACGTATGTAAATAATCACACACTGAAAGGAACATAACGCTGAAAGGCATACATACTCCGGTGGCCCTATAGCACTCTCGTCCTAAGCCGTGCTGGACTGTCGCCTCAAATCTGCACTCGTCACCACCCGGAGTGTTACCATGCAGTGTAAAATTACTGGTCCTGTGGAGCCCAAAGCAGTCCTGAGCCCTTGCACCGGCTCCACACCGTGGGCACCTTGCTCCACCACATCCAAACGCACTAGACAAAGTCACCGTCACCTTGCCTACGAGCAGCACGGTAGCAGGGTGACACACACACACACACACACACACACACACACACACACACACACACACACACACACACACACACAAACATTATTCACATTCTTAGCCCCATCAGTCTCTGGGGGAAAGGGACAGTGATGTGGGCCACACTACCACACCCCACGAGCTTAAGTACACCACGGCTGGTCACTCACACCCACAACACACATTGGTTCACCCCTGCCCCTTCATACCGAGACTGCCACAACAAGGCCCCACAGCCCACACTGGTTCACTCCTCCCCCTTCATATTGAGACTGCTACAGCAAGACCACACAGTACACACTGGTTCACTGCTCCTTCATTTTTATTTATTTATTTATTAATTTTATTTATTTATTTATTTGTTTGCAAGAATGCCACTGGCCAAGGGCAACAAAAAACGGTATATATATATAAAAAAAAGCCCACTTAATACCAGTTTCCATAGATAATTCCAAAGAGAAAATCAAATAATGTAGACATTGATAACTGTCTTGAAACCTGCTTGTTAAAAGATTTCAAGTCACAGGAAGGAGGAAATACAGTAGCAGGCAGGAGATTCCTGAGCATATCAGAGACAGTGGTGAATGATTGAGAATTCTGGTTAACTCTTGCATTAGAAAAGGAACAGAATATGGATGAGAGAAAGAAAGTCTTGTGCAGCGAGGCTGCGGGAGGAGGAAAGAAATGCAGTTAGCAAGATCAGAAGAGCAGTTAGAATGAAAATAGCGGTAGAAGATAGCAAGAGGTACAACATTACAGCGATGAGAAAGAGGCTGAAGACAGTCAGTTAGAGGATTGGAGCTGATAAAACGAAAAGCTTTTTTCCAGTTTAAATTATAAGTAAAAGACAGGCCAAGCATGTACAGTGTAGAAGAGGGGAACAGTTGAGTGTCAATGAAGAAAGGGGATAGTTGTCTGGAAGGTTGTGTCGAGGTGACAGAGGAGGAGTTGGGTTTTTGAGTCGGTGAACAATACTACGTTTGCTCTGCCTCAACCAGGAACTTTAGAGAGATCAGAAGTCAGGCGTTCTGTGGCCTCCCTGCATGAACTCTTTAGTTCCTGAAGAGTTGGAAGGCTGTGAAAAGACGTGGAAAAGTGCAGGGTGGTATCGTCAGCGTAGGAGTAGATAGGACAAGAAGTTTAGTTTCAAAAATCATTGATTAATAATAACTTCCTGAGAGAGAAATGTGAATATTTGACTAAGAGGACTGAGGAAAAAGTTGAAAAGAAATCTGAAGGAAATGTGGATGAAAGCAAGTTAAAAAAACTGAGAGACTCCTGGAAAAAGCAAATGAAGACGAGAAGGTGAGTTTCACAGAATTAGTTCAAAATCAAATAAAAGACGAAATAAAAGACACAGTAGTTAAAGTACTTGAGGAGAAAGAAGCTATGGTGAGAGATAGAATGGAAAAAAGAATGTGTTATCATGTTTGATCTTCAAGAGAAAAAAAAAATCTAACAAGTTATGCAAGGAAGAGGAAAGAATAAGAGCTAGCAGGAAAAAAGGAAAAAAACAAAACATTAGTGCAGTCCAGGATCAAGAATATGGTTTGGTGCAGTATACAGAGGAAGTGCATAGGATTAGATGATACACATAGGGAGGCCAGAGATCACTGAAGGTGAAAATGAGGTCATAGATCAAAGTAGAGGAAATCGCGACAAAAGCAAGAGCACTCTTCAAGAATACCGACTACAAGAACGTATGGATACAGAGAAACATCAATCTAGATGAAAGAGAAAAAGAACGAAGGCCAAGAAAGGAAGCTAAGGGGAAAAAAAAAAGAAGAAAACAGAAATTGAGAAGGGAAGTTAGTTCCCATAACTCTCCATAACTGGAGAATTATGGGAACGAAACTGCAGAGATGGTACATGGAAGAAAAAAAAGAAAAAGAAAATTGAAAGCGGATTATACCAACACGAATAGGTTTATTTCAGTGATCACGGAATTAAATGATTACCTGGAGGAATAACAAACACTGAACTAAATGGTCAACTATTGCTTAACATTGTTGGCAACGGACAGTACGATATTTGGTTAAAAAAAGCGGGAAGAGTAGCAGTGTGGTGGAGTCATGTTAATGACACTAAAGCTGTGTCCACACTATCGAGCAGTGCACGATGGGCAAACACTGTTACCATAGCCCATTCCAATACACAAGCTGGGAAAGGTGAGTGGCAGGCATGGAGGTGACGTCAGAAGCGAAGAAACAATGAGCAAACATGAAAGAGCACCTGCCAATAAAGGGTTTGCACCATCCGGTAACACTGATTCGGAAGCGAGAGAAACCCACTCAGCAATCAGTGTCCGTCAGACACTGACCAATATTGTGAACAGGCCTTAAGAAGAACATCAGTGTGAATAGAGTCAGCTATGGAAAGAAAAGTACTGAAATTTTCTTTGTCGCTCCTGTTGCTGCTTAAATTGTTTTATTTTATTTATTTATTTTTTGGGGGGCTAAAGAAACTATGCTATGGTAGTAACTATCCCCAAACTTTTCTGGCCATGTGGCCGCTCCCGGAAAGTTCTGCATGATTCATCAAAAATTTAAATTCCCGGCTCTGTGCAGGCACGTGCATTCCTACGCTGATGATACCACCCTGCACTTTTCCACGTCTTTTCATAGACGTCCAACCCTTCAGGAGGTAAACATTTCACGCAGGGAAGCCACAGAACGCCTTACTTCTGATCTTTCTAAAATTTCTGATTGGGGCATATCAAACTTAGTATTGTTCAATGCCTCAAAAACTTCCTCCATCTATCAACTCGACACAACCTTCCAGACAACTATCCCCTCTTCTTCAATGAGACTCAACTGTCCCCCTCTTCTACACTGAACGTCTGAACTGAGCTACGTCTGTCCTTTACTTATAATCTGAACTGGAAACTTCACATCTCATCTCTAGCTAAAACAGCTTCTATGAAGTTAGGTGTTCTGGGACTTCTCCGCCAGTTTTTCTCAACGCCCAAGCTGCTAACTCTGTACAAGGGCCTTATCCGTCCTTATATGGAGTATGCTTCACATGTCTGTGGGGGGTGGGCAGGGTTCCACTCATACTGCTTTTCTAGACAGGGTGGAATCAGAAGCTCTTCGTTTCATCAACTCCTCTCCTCTAACGGACTGTCTTCAGCCTCTCTTCAACCCCCGCAATGTTGCATCTGTAGCAGTCTTCTACCGCTATTTTCATGCTAACTGTTCTTCTGATCTTGCTAACTGCATGCCTCTCCTCCTCCCGCGGCCTCGCTGCACAAGACTTTCTTCCTTCTCTCACCCCTATTCTGTCCACCTCCCTAACGCAAGAGTTAACCAGTATTTTCAATCATTCATCCCTTTCTCTGGTAAAGTCTGGAACTCCCTGCTTGCTTCTGTATTTTCACCTTCCTATGACTTAAATTCCTTCAAGAGGGAGGTTTCAAGACACTTATTCATCAATTTTTCACTACTGCTTTAACCCTTTTATGGGACTGGCATTACAGTGGGCATTTTTTTTTATTGGATTTCTGTTGCCTTTGGCCAGTGTCCTTCCTACATTATAAAAAAAAAAAAAGACAATCTACCCTTACCCCTTCCTTCTCCCATGGGGGTTCACTCACTCGTGACACTAGTCCACTTCAATGAGAAATCCAGGAACATTTAAGGCTTCACCTCTGAGAGAAAGGAGGGACCATAAATCTGTGCAGGTTTCTTAAGCCGATAAAAACTATTCAAGTGGCAAGAGCCGCGACAAAAAATAAATAAATAAATAAACATCGGTTGAAAGAAACTTGCACAGTGATGCTATGCATGAGACGAGGACAGGTGGGAGAAGAATGTGAAGCCTGAGTAATCGAAGACTCAACTTACCATTTCATGTGTTCTTTTCAGAGGAAACTTAGTCATTTCATCACTCAAGAAGAGGGAAGAGAAGAAACACCACGTTCTTATAATCTCTTATTTCAATAAATTCCTACATACTGATAAGGCGGAAAGGAAAATTATCTTGGAACATTTGTATTTGTATATCATCCTAGTATTATGTACAATATTTACAAAATTACAATAATTACCATTACAATATATGTATATACACTATAAACAAAATCCTTGCATCTTGCTCAACGGTTCCTGGGCCATCCTTTACCCCTCGGTCGTCCTTTGCCATATTTTCCCTCCCTCTTCTCTCCTGAGACGAGAGGGATGGAGCCGTTACCATGGCAACACACGGAACCGGAATGACCGAATGGTAGAGATACTGCATCCTGAAGGAAGCCGCTGATGTCCAGCCTGTTTACAGGAAAAGCCTTGTCCATCGTACATGGGCTAGGGCCCGAAAATAACTGGTACGAACACATGAAATGAGCTCTTTTGAAGGCGTTTGGCAGAACGGCGGAGGCAACCAAGCAGGCATTTCACAGTGCCGCTATCAGTGATAACTAAACTACCGTTCAGGCTCTAGCCAGAATCTTTCGTCTCTTTGACGAGCGAGTGCAGAAAGAGGGGATTTACCTCACGTATGAAGCGTTGCGGGAGTTAGTCATACAGGTTTGAGGAAATGTGCCCGCCTGAGTTTGTGGCCATAACTAAGGCCAAGGGAAACGTACAGCAAACAAAATGGCGGAAAACCTAGATCTCCATTTTGCCGCACATGGACGTAAAAATGTTCCCCGAGTTCGTTCCGCGGGGGGCAGCAGTAAGCCGCAGCCCAACGATCCTCAGCCAGTAAGGAAGGAGCAGGCACCGCCTCCCTTCCGGCAGAATAAGCCACAAGGACACCCTAGGGAGGCTAATAAGTTTCAACCACCACATGGGTGGAATACCGGCTCATCGCGTCCCGCACTACCTATGAAAGCTGGCCCACACAGAGGCAGATATGCTGCCGCATTGTTCGAGACGCCGGACGATATTGTACCAGCGGCAGACGCTACTCCAATTACAGCTGTCCAGAACCACTCCGTCGCCGGCCGTAGATAGCGTTCAGGCGACCCTTGAAGCAAATAACAGGGCCCCACAGCCCCACTCATTTTGACTCGCAGTCGCCTCCTCAGTACCAGTAGATTCACCTCAGGGATTGATTGTGAAAAACGGTACAGTAGGTGGCAGGTCGGTAAGAGTAATGCGGGACAATGGTTCTACCGGTTGTGTAGTGAAAGAGGCCCTGATTGCTCCCGCTCAGTTCATAGGAGAACAAGTGAGAGTCGTCATGATTAACGCCTCTGTGGCTACTTGCCCGATAGCTGTAGTCGACGTGGAGATGCCGTTCCTCACTGGCAGAATTCAGGCCGCTGTGATGGAAAAGCCGATCTACGAATTGATAATCGGTAGTGTTGAAGGGGTGAGTGATGTCCGGAACATGGACGCCGCAACCCAAACCGAAGATCAAGTAGGTGCCGCCTTGACGCGAGCTCAGGCCCTAGACAGACGGCCCGTGGTACCTCTTAAGCTCACATCACCTGACGAGCTGCTCAATAGCGCTAACGTCACTGCCGCACAAGACTGATCTCTCCCTTGCAAACATTCGGAAGCAAGTCACTGAGGGGGTGTCGAGTGTAAATAAATATGGAACGGCTCGCTTCTGCCAAAACAGAGGAAAGTTGTATAGAGAAGTCATCTCCGACCTCGGTGAGGCTCGGTCGCAATTCGTGGTACCCGCACAGTATCGCCACGCGGTGATGGAGGTGGGACATTGCGCGACCTTGGGTGGTCACATGGGACGACAGAAAACACAAGACCGCATTAATCACACATTTTTCTAGCCTGGCATGATGGTCGCTATCGCAAGGTTCGTGAGGTCCTGTGACGTGTGTCAAAAGACTGTAGACAAGGGCCGTGTGAAACCTGCGCAGCTAAAACCCATGCCCCTTATAGCTGAGCCATTTGAGAGGGTAGCGGTAGATATTGTTGGGCCTATCACGCCACGCGCGACTAACAGATCAAAATGTCTACTCACGTGTGTGGACTTCAACACTCGCTGGCCTGAAGCAGTACCCCTGAAAAATATAGAGGCCACCACGGTGACTGAAGCGCTGTTAGGGATATTCTGCCATGTGGGTATTCCCAAGGAGGTGCTGAGCGACTGAGGCACTCAGTTTACGTCTGGCATGATGGACGAGACTTTTAGGCTTTTCTCCGTGAAGGGCCTTAACACGACGCCCTGGCATCCCATGTGTAACGTTCTGTGCGAAAGGTTCAACGGCACACTGAAGGAGATGCTCAAGCGACTGGACGCCGAGCAACAAAAGGAATGGCCGAGATATGTGGCTCCTCTCCTGTTCGCATACAGGGAAGCACCGCAGAGTACACTGAAGTTCTCACCTTTCAAGCTACTCAACGGGAGAGCAATTGGAGTGGTCCACTCCAATTGCTGAGAGAGCTATGGGACGAGGACGTGCCTAGTCTGGAGGTACGTACAGCATACGAGTACGTTATGAACCTGGCTGGCAGACATAAGGAATTCCTTGGCCAAGGAAGAACTCCTGAAGGCCCAGGAGGTACAAAAGGCGCATTATGATCGGAATGCGCGACTACGCATCCTGCAGCCTGGCCAGGAGTGCTTAGTACTCCTACCCACTGCGCATAATAATTTGCTGCCGCAGTGGAAGGGGCCCTATGAGGTCCTGGAGCGCGTCTCCGATTTAAATTACGTTGTACTGATTGATGGACAACTGAAACGTCTCCACGTTAACATGCTTAAGGAGTATCATGCGCCCGCCATTTCTGATAGCGTTTGCGCTTGGGAACCAGCATATGCTGAGGACAAGGCCGCCTTTTTTGAAAGCCGTGCGTGGTATTTTTTTCCCCTTAAAGAGCTGCGAAAGAGGAAAGTGAGATCGAATGCAGTGCGGCCGTAATTCTCGATGCAGAGGACGTAGGAGACGGTCCACTCACTATACAAAAGCATCAGATGGAGACTGTAGATGACGTCGCATTATCTGAAAGGCTGTCACATGAGGAAATATCGATAATAAAGAATCTTCTGGATGAATACACGAAGGTCTTTTTTGACAAGCATCGCGTGGTCCGGGTGGCGCACCAAAAGATCACTCTAACGAACAGGAAGCCAGTGCAGGAAAAAACCTATCAGGTCCCTCTGCAGCTTAGGGACGCTGTGGCTGAGGAAATAAAAGAAATGGAGGACCTAGGCATTATCGAGAGATCCGATTCTCCGTACTGCAGTCCTATGGTCGTCGTACGCAAGAAAGGCGGTAGTGTTAGGATCTGCGGCGACTTCTGAATGGTTAACGCAGTAACACAAATAGACGCAGAGCCCATGTTCGATTAACAGGAGATATTTAGCAGGCTGTCGCATTCGAGGGTGTTCAGCAAACTGAACCTCACGAAAGGATTCTTTCAGATCCCGCTTGACCCCGAGTCAAGGGAAATAACGGCTTTTGCCACCCCCAGACACCTCTATCAATATCAGGTCCTTCCTTTCGGCCTTGCTAATTCTCACGCTGTTTTCAACCGCCAAATAAGACAGGTACTAGATGACCTGAATTCATTCTACGGATTTGGAGGACCATGTAAGACTGTTACGTACGGTCCTAGATAAACTCCAAGACGTCAACATGACGGTTAAGCCGAGCAAGTATGAGATTGCCAAGGCAGATGTCAAATTCCTAGGCCACAAGGTGAGTCAAGGACAGTGCCTCTGCTTGGATGACAAAGTTCAGCAAATAAAGAAAGCTCCTGTTCCCCACATAAAAAGACAGGTCCGATCGTTTCTAGGATTAGCAGGCTATTATCGCAGGTTTGTCCCCAACTTTGCAGCGGTAGCGCTGCCGCTGTATGAGCTTGTTAAGGAAAGAGCACCAAACAAGGTTGAGTGGGCGCACCACGAGGACAGATCATTCAAGGCACTGAAGTCCTTGCTGTGCAAGAAACCTATCCTACAGTTGCCTGACCCTTCAAAGCCCTTTGTACTTAGGACCGATGCATCCTGTGAAGGCTTGAGTGCTGTGTTGCTGCAGGAATAGGACGGCGACATTTCCCATGACCTATCACAGCAGGAAGCTCAAACCAGCAGAGAAGAACTACAGCACGGTAGAACGTGAACTACTCGCTGTAGTAGACGGAATAAAGAAATTCTACTTATACTTATACAGGGATGAGTTTTGTATTGCAGACAGACCACATGCCCCTGGAGTCACTGCGTACCTCTAAGAATGCAAACTCTCGAATAATGAGATAGGCTCTATTTGCAACAATTTCAGATGCGAGTTCAATACATCCGTGACCGAAACCATGTCGGGGCCGACGTGCTGTCTCGCCTTCTAGAAGGAACTAGCGCGTCGGGTGAGATGAGCGACTAGTACCTTTTCGTCATCAGTAAGGAGATGATCTTGCCATGCGTCTGCTTAGATTGCTAAGTTAATATTATAGATCGGTCTCATGGAGTGTGCCTATGTTTACATGTCATGCATAGTGCCTACTCATTCCAGCACCAAGTGTCCCTACTTTGAGGAAATGTGTGGGTATCTGCACATAATCATCCAAGTTTCGCTCCTAGCAGCAGTAGCATCATCCTTATGGAGGACGCCTTATGGAGGACGTCTGGTGCCGGAAGAGAAAGAGAGTGGACCAGTTTACGTGGTGGCTCCGCGAGACGAGTAACCACCCACACTACTACCCCCAACTACAGGATGAGTTGTCACTTGTGTCCTGTGTTTGAATATGAGATGTATATGGTATTATGAAGACACTAAATTTTCTCTTTGTTGGCAGAGGGACTCTGAACCCATCCTCGACCTGAAGGCCCTTCGGAACACGCTCGTGTTCCCCAGAGGGAGGTGTCACCACGCCGCGTCTTCCCCCAAGAAAAATCCGAAGACACCGCTCCGTGTCCGTGTAGCGTCTGCGTGTCTCTTACACATACATTACGTACATTCGAACACATTCACTCCGTTGTGTTATACATAAACATACATAACAATAGGAGGGTGGTTTAAGTCTGACGATATTTCGTCTTGCAAAAGGCACGTGAAGGTTCAGCTGGTTCAGGAGATTTTTCCCCTAAGCTAGATCTCAACGTAAATACGGGATTTTACCCTCATCAGCCACCTCAGCTTCCACCCGAAAACCCTTTTACTCTACACAAACCCGTTTGTAGTTAGTTAGGCTTAGAATTTTTTTCCTCAGGAAAAAAAAAAAATTATGGGATAATGTGAGAGCACAGAAGCACTATATTTTTGAAAGGGCAATAAATTACCGCCCTCTCATAGGAGAGACCCATTTGCCATGCAGGCAGGTGGGAGGAGTCTGTATCAATGCGCGCCGGCCAAGATGAGCGGGTCACGACCTCGCCAGGAAGAGGCAGTAGACACCTGCCTAAACGATAATTACTCTCAGTGAGGTCTAAAGCACTGTTCAGAGGGTGCTCTGAACTTATTATTAAACTCAACTGTGACTTCACTGAACGTTTCCCTTTGTGTCTCACAACACAAGGGGCAGTCACAGCCTCCCCTCAAAAAACAACTCTCCTCCTCCACACAAAACTACAAGCACCTAAAAACACACACACCCTTCACTCAAAAATTTTAAAATTATCATGGCGACTCCTACACCAGTCTCGGAGGCCCAATCTGGGGAGGGGACCATAAATGTCCCCAGGTCGGACTGCCTTTCTGTCGACGACCCTAAATGTCTTGAAACTTCCCTCAACTTTTTCTTCATTAACTTTTGCAACATTCGCGGTCTAAGACCTAATTTTTTATCTGTAGAACACCACCTCTCCTCTTCTAAACCTCATGTTCTTTTCCTCGCTGAAACTTAGGTGTCTGAGGCAACTGACAGTAGCCCCTTTTCTGTTCCCTTCTACTTTCTCTATCCTTATTTTCGATCCAAAGCTGGATGTTGCGTTTAAGTGCGCAATGATTTAACCTGCTCTCGTGCCCATGATCTTGAATCTACCGAGTTTTCCACTATCTGGCTACGACTACAGAGTCACTCTCAAACTAAATTTATCTGTGTTGTATACCTCTCACCTAACTCCTCTGACTATAAGAAATTCTTTGAATAAACTTCCAAAGTGGAGCACATTCTGGCCCTTTTCCCTTTTGCAGAGATCTCCATTCTTGGAAACTTCAATGTTCACCACAAGCTTTGGCATTCTTCTCCCTTCACTGACCATCCTTGTGAATTACCCTTCAACTTTACTATCTTCCATGACCTAGAGCAATTGGTGCAACTGCCTACTTGTATTCCTGACCGTCTTGGAGATACGCCCAACATTCTTGATCTTTTCCTGACCTCTAATCCTTCTGCTTATGCTGTCACCCTTTCTTCTCCGTTGGGCTCCTCCGATCACAATGTTGCATCTGTATCTTGTAATATCACTCCAATCCCAACTCAGGATGCCCCTAAGCGAAGGTACCTCTGACGTTTTGCCTCTGCTAGCTGGGGGGACCTGAGGAGGTATTTTGTTGATTTTCTTTGGAATGACTACTGTTTCTGTGTCCGAGACCAGTCTTTGTGTGCTGAGCGCATAACAGAGGTGATAGTGTCTGGCATGGAGGCGTACATTCCTCACTCTTTTTCTCGACCTAAACCTTCCAAACCTTGGTTTAACACAGATTGTTCTCGGTCTATACATGATAGAGAGGTGGCCCACAAAAGGCATTTAAGCCTTCCATCACCAGAATCTCATGCACTTTATATTTCTGCCAGAAACTATGCCAAGTCCAACTAGCAAAAATCTCTTTCATTAAAAGAAAGTGTCAAAACCCTTTCAAAATCTTACTCCCTACGTGACTTCTGGCATCTAGCCAAAAATATCTCCATTAACTTTGCTTTTTCTTCTTTCCCTCCTTAATTTCAACCAGATGGCACCAATGCTATCACATCTATTTCTAAAGCTGAACTCTTTACTCAATCCTTTGCTAAAAACTCTACCTTGGACGATTCTGGGCTTTTTCCTCCCTCTCCTCCACCCTCTGACTACTTCATGCTACCTATTAAAAATCTTCACAATGATGTTTTCCATGCCCTTACTGGCCTAAACCGTCAGAAGGCTTATGGACCTGATGTGGTTCCTCCTATTGTTGTCTGAAACTGTGCCTCTGTGCTTGCACCTTGCCTAGTCAAACTCTTTCAGCTCTGTCTGTGAACATCTACCTTTCCTTCTTGCTGGAAGTTTGCCTACATTCAGCCTGTTCTTAAAAAGGGTGACCGTTCTAATCCTCAAACTAGTCTCCTATTGCTTTAATATCCTGCCAATCTAAAGTTTTTAAATCTATCCTCAACAGGAAGTTTCTTAAACATCTATCACTTCACAGCATTCTATCTGATTGCCAGTACGGGTTGCTGTTGCCTTGTCCTTTTGCCTCTCTGTAACTTCATCTCAAGTTTCCTTTCTGACCGTTCTATTGCTGCTGTGGTGGACGGTCACTGTTCTTCTCCTGAATCTATTAACAGTGTTGTTCCTCAGGGTTCTGTCTTGTCACCCACTCTTTTCTTATCATTCATTAATGATCTTCTAAACCAAACTTCTTGTCCTATCTACTCCTACACTGATGATACCACCCTGCACTTTTCCATGTCTTTTTCAGGAAGTAAACATTTCACGCAGGGAGCCACAGAAAGCATGACTTCTGCTCTTTCTAAAATCTATTAACTCGACACAGCCTTCCAGGCAACTATCCCTTCTTCTTCATTGACACTCAACTGTCCCCTTCTTCTACACTGAACATCCTCGGCCTGTTCTTTACTTATAATCTGAACTGGAAACTTCACATCTCATCTCTAGCTAAAACAGCTTCTAAGAAGGTAGGTGTTCTGAGACGTCTCCGCTAGTTTTTCTCAAGCTCTTATAGACAGGGTGGAATTAAAAGCTTTTCGTCTCATCAACTCTCCTCTAACTCAACTCAACTCAACTCAACTCTCCTCAGCCTCTTTTTCTCATCGTCGCAATGTTGCATCTCTAGCTGTTTTCTACCACTATTTTCATGCTAACTCTTGTTCTGATCTTGCTAACTGCATGCCTCCACTTCTCCCGTGGCCTCGCTGCACAAGACTTTCTCCTTTCTCTCACCCTTATTCTGTCCACCTCTCTAACGGAAAAGTCAACCAGCATTCTTAGTCATTCATCCCTTTCTCTGGTAAACTCCCTGCCTGCTTCTGTATTTCCACCTTCTTTTGACTTGAATTCCTTCAAGAGGGAGGTTTCAAGACACTTATCCTTCAATTTTTGACTACCGCTTTGGACCTTTTTGGCATTTCAGTGGGCATTTTTTTTTATTGGATTTTTGTTGCCCTTGGCAAGCTCTGGTCCCTTCTACATGAAAAAAAAAAAAAAGGCCTCACTTCCGGCCGGGTCACCCAGCGCCAAAGACGTGCCATCCTCGACTCCACCCGAACCAGACTGCAGAAAGGACTGCGTGGTGCAGCGGTAAACCGAAGTCCTGAATGACGAAGCTGGCTTTCATCGAAGCAGACTGGAGGAGTGAGTGCACCAGGGGAACGCCTTGGGTGAGTTATTTGTGGTGTGGCCTGTTCTCGAGCACATATCCAGTCGCCCAGCGACTTTGTCGTCGCTCCTTCTCGAGTGATACAGTGCGTAGTGCTGGCTATTTATCTCCGTGATCCAGTAATTCAACGTAAAGCTGTGCTCTCACAATGTAGCTTAATTCTTCCTCGCTCGCTGCCCTCGTGGTCACATCGTAGTGTTTTTAGGGGAAGGATCGGGCATTGGCCTCACTTCCGGAGGAATAAGTATTTCTTTCTGTGTGCCGTTCACTGCAGCCCCTGAGTGTAGTCATAGGTAGCCAGGCATTCGTTGTAGTTATTTTGCAAATATAAATCAAAGATTTATAACTGTGCTTTCTTTTGAGTGTCGTACCCTACTCAACCAGGAGTCGCATGTGATCGGCGGGTATGAAAATGTAAAGGGACCCCAATCCATGACACTAAGTTTGCTCTGCCCCAATCAGAAATTTTAGAGAGAACAGAAACTAAGCGTTATGTGGAGTCCTTGAGTGAAATATTTACTTCCTGAAAGGTTAAACGTCTACGAAAAGACGTGGAAAAGTGCAAGGGAGTATCATCAGCAAAGGAATGGATAGAACAAGAAGTTTGGTTTAGAAGATCATTGATAAATAATAGAAAGAGAGTGGATCACTGGACAGAATCCTGATGAACAGCACCATTGTCAACAGATTTAGGAGAACAGTGACTATCTACCACAGCAGCAATAGAACAATGAGAAAGGAAACTTAAAAAGTTACAGAGAGAAGGATAGAAGTCATTGGAGAGTAGTTTGGAAATCAAAGCCTTATGATATACTCTATCAAAACGTTTTGATATGTCTAAAGCAACAGTAAAGATTTTACCAAATTCTCTAAAGAGGATGACCAAGAATCAGTAAAGAAAGCACCAGTAGAGCAGCCTAGACGGAACCCATAATGGCGATCAGATACACGGTTGTGAAGTAATTTATTTATTTATTTACTTTTTTTTATGTAGGAAGAACACTGGCCAAGGGCAACAAAAATCCAATAAAAAAAAAAAATATGCCCACTGAAATGCCAGTCCCATAAAAAGGTTAAAGCAGTGGTCAAAAATTGATGAATAAGTGTCTTGAAACCTCACTCTTGAAGGAATTCAAGTCATAGGAAGGTGGAAATACAGAAGCCGACAAAGAGTTCCAGAGTTTACCAGAGAAAGGGATGAATGATTGAGAATACTGGTTAATTCTTGCGTTAGAGAGTTGGACAGAATAGGGGTGAGAGAAAGAAGAAAGTCTTGTGCAGCGAGGCCTTGGAAGGAGGGGAGGAATGCAGTTAGCAAGATCTGAAGAGCAGTTAGTATGAAAATAGCGGTAGAAGATAGCTAGATATGCAACATTGCGGCGGTGAGAGAGAGGCTGAAGACAGTCAGTTAGAAAAGAGGAGTTGATGAAACGAAAAGCTTTTGATTCCACCCTGTCTAGAAGAGCAGTATGAGTGGAACCCCCCACAGACAGCAAAAGTTTCACCAAAATCTCTAAAAGAGGATGACCAAAACTCATTAAGGAAAGCCAGAAGATCACCAGTAGAGCGGCCTTGACGGAACCCATACTGTGAAGTGATAGATGTTTAAGAATCTTCCTGTTGAGGATAGATTCAAAAACTTTAGATAGGCAGGAAATTAAAGCAATAGGACGGTATTTTGAGGGATTAGAACTGTGACCCTTTTTAGGAACAGGTTGAATGTAGGCTAAGTTCCAGCAAAAATGAAAGGTAGATGTTGACAGACAGAGCTGAAAGAGTTTGACTAGGCAAGTTGCAAGCACGGAGGCACAGTTTCGAAGAACAATAGGAGGGACCATAAGCCTTCCGAGGGGTTAGGCCAGCGAGGGCATGGAAAACATCATTCTGAAGATTTTTAATACATGGCACGAAGTAGTCAGAGGGTGGAGGAGAGGGAGGAACAAGCCTAGAATCGTCCAAGGTAGCCCAAACTTTTAACAAAGTTTGAGCGAAGAGTCCGGCTTTAGAAATAGATCTGATAGCAGTGGTGCCATCTGGTTGAAATAGAGGAGGGAAAGAAGAAGAAGCAAAGTTATCGGAGATATTTTTGGCTAGATGCCAAAAATCACGAGGGGAGTTAGAATAGTTGTAAAATTGCCATGGGGGTCGCCATTCGCAATTTGGCATGCCGTCAGAGTCGCTCCCAGCGGGGGGTCCCCCTCCCTGGGAGCGACTCTGATGGCATGCCATATTGCGAATGGCGACTCCCATGGTTATTTTTCCGGAGACCTCAGTGGCAATCCATTTCAGGATGGCGACCCTGGCTGTAAATTAGTGGGGGTTGGGGGGAGATGGGTGGAGGGGGGAATTCACGATGGCGTCACCAAGGGGACATGTTAAGTGGGAGGGGGACAGCGACGGCGACGGCGACACTGACAGAGATGTGGGGGCGTGTGTCCTTATCCTTCTGCGACGATGGAATGACTAAATAAATTAATGATTGTGGGTGGAAAATAATTGAATGGAAAGGGGGTTTGGAAGGTGGGGGGACTGAATGCATCAGGCGGGCAGGTGGCTGGGGTCGCTGATGGCTAGACATGGAAGTCGACATCACACGCACGGTTTAGGGGACTCTGACGGTGCTGCCATGGAAGTCGCTTTTTCACTCACGTGGGTCCTGGAGGAGCAGGATGGCTTGAGTCTTGCCATCGCGTGTTCCCTCCGACATCTCAGTACATTCCAAGGTCGTCGCCACTGGATGGTCAAGGTCGAGCGGAAGAGAATGAGGTGGGGGAGGCCTGAACACGTCAGGAAAGTGGCCTTACGCCGCCATAGTCTATGCGGTCTTTTTTTTTTTCTTTTTTGGGCGGGAACGGGAAGTTGAGGGCTGTAGAATGGGCCGCCGCGCCTCCGCCACGCGCTAGTCGCTCGCGCGGGTCCTGGACGGCCTCGGTGGCGAGTCTTGCCGTCACGTGTTCCTTCTGATATCTCAGTACATTCCCTATGGTCAAGGTCGCCGCGATTACCCACGCTTTACCGCTATAACCTCCAGCCTGTCGACGCATATATGACATGAAAAGGTAAAGTTTAAAGTCAGTCTGTTAGTTGATGGTATAAAAAACATGTCATTCAGAGATAGTGACGATATATACGTATACCTATCTTCTCTTGCAGGTGGTAGGTCATTTCACAAAAACACAACAACAGAATTTGAAAACAGTACCTTACCCATTCATTTAGACACCGGCAGGGATTATGAAGTCGGCCTGTTTAATATCTTATTCCCTAAATATTTCTACTGCATTATGGAAGGGGATCCAAATTCCAGTATATCGTTTTATAGTCGGGTTAAGCAGCCAGAGTTTGATATGTACGAATATAACATGTATACCTATCTACCGGAAAGGAATATCATCTCCAATTTTACCGATAAGAACATACTGGTCATAACTAAGGCGATTAATGGACAGATAGTGAGAGAACTTCAAGCAGTCTTGAATGAGTCCTTTAAGATCTATTTCTCTTACTCGGAAATAATCTATTACGACCGCGACTTGGAGAGAGTCGTAGTCGTGCCTCCTAATGACGATCGTATTTACTGTGATATAAGTATAAAATTTGCATCGCATATAGCTCGCAATCTGGGTTTCAATCCAAATTTTCGCTACAAAATCTACTTTCAAAGATCTGGCGACGTCATTTCATCTTCCAGCGGGTGCGAAGCTTCCTCCTCATCACCCATAAAATTATTCGCACAATACGTACCGCAAGCTGACGCAGGGACGGATTATATGTACGTTTATACCAACATCATTTCCCCCACGCGATTTGGTAACCAACTACTTAATATATTAGACGTCATACCACTCCCCGGCGACAGCACCAGTAAAGGTGCGAATTCAATTACGTATAAACCACTTTTCGTATCAACTATAGAGAGTGTGGCCATCAAAATTGCCAATCAAAGAGGCAAACCTATTCAGTTTGAAGATGGGGAAAACAGTGTTACTTGCATGTTACATATAAGACCACGTTAACTTTGCGTCTCGGATGTAAAGTTTTGAAGAGAATCGATCAAGGTGGGATAAGGGTAGGGGTGGGGATAATGAAACAGGCAGGTGTTGCCTACTTCCGAGTCAAGCCACGCGCCTCGCTGCCATCTGCGCGGGAAGCTTCAGTGTTTCCCCGCGCGCCATACCGGACGGGGTGCAAGTGTGGACAATGGTATAGAAAAAAAAAAAAAAAAGAAAATTGGGCATTGTGGAACAGCAGAGACGCGATTTTTATGTGAAGTGTGTGGAAGATGGCACACTAATCCACACTTCCCTCATGTGTGGAAGACCAGTGTGATTTATGCGAGCTGTGTGGGCATCTGTTTCCACATCCTCCACCAGAACACACCTGCGAAGTTGGGAATCCTGCTTCTTCTGGTAAGCATTATTACTTATTTTGGCGGGAATGTATAATAATAAAGATTAAATGACTGTCAATCTTTACAAGTTTGAGCTCTGAGTACATCTTCCTGTACAAGCTCACACTCGAATGAGGTTGAGCAGAACGGCGGCGTAGAACACACACGTCGGCAAGCGTCACAAGGCAACATCCCACGCGGAGGCGGGGGAAAAGGTGGGAAAAAAAAAATCTACTACAAATAATAAACCAATAAATACGGTACCGCCACCACTACTAATATTATTTTTTTTAAGACTCGCCACGGCCGGGACCGAGTGTATTATCGGTGGACGTATTCAATTCTTCCGAGACTTCAAGTCCCCCACTACCTTCACATGGTAAATATAAATTCGATAATAATAATATTAATAATAATAATAATAATAATAATAATAATAATAATAATAATAATAATAATAATAATAATAATAATAATAATTAACTCTCACAGCTACTTCTATTTTTCTTCCCAGACACGCCACAAACGGAAGCAGGCCACGATAAGCCCAGCATGGCGGGAGAATCGGCGGAAGCAGGCCTTAATGAGCGCGGGGCGTCGGAAGAACCACGGTTAATTGATTCGAGGGAAAATTTTATGAGGAGCTTCATCAGACATCAATATGACATACCTGATCATGTAAACAGAGATCCACTCGGCCTACTTACCGAATACAGGGAGTTCTTTATACGGGAAATTAGATCATATTTCACGTCACATGGGTCGCCATTCTCCCCCACCCTGGAAATATTTTCACACATTTCTCTGTTACTAGTTAAATTTTCTACCTTATGCGAGGATGAACATCGAGTCATTCATATTGCTTTTAGAGCACGGCTGATCACCTATCAAGATGTGCCTGACCTTGTTGATTTATGGATCCATCAGCTGAACAGTCGGTTGGAAAGCCTTATCAGCGAGACTGAAGGATTTGGTTTTATCATTTCAAGAGTACAGAATTTTTTCATCAACTATTGCTTGCACGTCGCATGTAGTGGCATAGGAGATTATGTTACATATCCTAGAGACGTGCGAGGTGGGAATGAAATTTTCAATCCTGATGGCCGACATTCATCTTGTGTTATTCAGTGTTTGGCGGCTTTCAGACTTCACGCTCGAGGTGTACCTTGGAAAAGAATTCCAAAAATATTACGGAGACGGCATGGCGGAGAGAAATACGTCACGCGCGGAAAAGTAGAGAGTCCAGTGACTTGGGAGAACTTGAGTCAGTTAGAAAGGTTAAATCGCCTGTCTCTTGATGTTTATACACTGACCAAAAGCGGTGAGATATACTATTTAACATTATCAAGAAAAGGCTCGCGGAAGTATAAAACTGTAACCTCACTCCTTTTACTAGGCGGAAGACATATGACGCTTATTAAAGACGTGGAGAAGCTGCACCGGAAATTGACGAGAAGCTGTTCCACCCCAGAGGGGAATCAGTTTTCCAAAATATGTTTCAGCTCAGTTCCCAAGTCTGTCAGTTTGAGCGATCAAGAGTGTCACTGCGACTTCATTCAAACTCTTCTCTTTCCAGACGACGGCGAAAAAGTAAAATAAAAAAATTTTGCCTACACCTATCAGCCTGCCTACTTAGCATTTAATTTTTATTTTGAAACTATGATAAAACCTAAGGAGAACTGGAGTGTGATAGCTGAACATGATCCAATTGTATACTCGTATCTCATCATCAATAGGCATGGAGATGTCGTGGAAAAGATAAGTTATTTCGGCGAAGATCCCGTGAATAATTTCATTGATAGCCTATCCGAAGCTTGGCGAATCATCAAGGAAAGTGAAGTTAGCTATCCAATTAGCATGTCTGCGGAGGATGAATTCCACTTCAAACGTCAGCGTCACTACGAGCTCTGCCATCAACCCTTTATCGCTTTATCAACCCTGATCGCTTTGTTTACGTATTTCGCCAGCCAGTCCCTTGCACTGGCTGCTCCATGTATGCTTATACCCTAACATGTCTACAACGGCAATATAATACTCATGACATAGGAGTAAATATATACGAAATACGTAGCTTGTAACATTTGGATCCGCTCCCCATTACTGTGACATCATCAACAACAGTGAACGACCCTCACTATTTCAACCTGTGGTTTAGGATTACTTGCGACAATATTCTGTGTTAGTGATATTCCAACAGCAACAAGATGACAAAGACAAGAGGACAGCATAACCAGGCGGCCGGTCAGACAGCCCAGCAGGGTACGTCTACTGGGCCAGCAGCTCCTCCAGTGGTTTCCTCACCTACCCCTTCTGCGCCATCAGTGCTGACCACTACCAACGTGACTAACCCTGTGTGTACCTCACCCGCCGACCTTCTGAGTCTCGTTACCGCTGACACTGCCACCATATCAGAGGAAGGTAAAACTATTGTTAACACCATTGTGAAAGCTGTGCAGATCCTAATTAATCAGAAAGACCAGACAATAGAAAAGATGCAAAATCACATTGTTCAACTTGAAAACAAAATTGCAGAATTAGAAAATGAAATTGAAGAAGTGAATCTGTATGAAAGACGGGATACTCTCATTATTAGTGGGCCAAACTTGCCAGTGGAGGAGCAGAATGAAAACACCACAGAAAAAAAACAATAAGAACAATTAAAGATAACCTCCACATAAATATTGAAAATAAAGACATAAATGTAGCACATAGGCTTGGCTCAAGGAATACCCAAAACTCCATAAGACCAATCATTGTTAAACTGCACAGTAGACAACAGAAATATGACATAATGAGTGCATGTGTAACAGTTAAGCCAAACTTATATATCAATGAAAGCTTGACACCCAAACGCCGGTTACTATTTAAAAAAGTATAGGATATAAGAAAACAACATAGACAAATCTTTCAACAGTGCTATACACAGGATGGTAGGATATATGTGAAGCTTCGAATTTCTAATCAAAAACATGTCATCACTTCTGAAGCAGCACTTACAGACTTTCTAGATAAGTACCCAGCACTGAAAGGAGTAACAACCACTTAGATGTGAAAGTAAATTAATATAACTGCTTGTTTATGTTGAATGGTTTCTCCTACTTTTATTACTAAAATTACTACTGCTACTATTAATAACATCAATAATACTATTGCTGCTGCAACTACTACTACTACTACTACTACTACTACTACTACTACTACTACTACTATTACTACTACTAGTACTACTATCACTAATACTACTACCACCATTGCTATTAATACCACCACTACTACTACTTGCTACTGCTACTACCGCTACCGTTATTATTACTACATTATACTGTTAACATCACTACTACCGCTATTACTCCTGCTACTACAACTACTACTATAATTACTATAGCTAATATTGTTAATACATTAACTTGCACGACTACTACTACTTTTCCTTATACTACTAATCCTCTTACTACTACTACTACTGTTCCTTTTACTACTAATCCTCTTACTACTACTACTACTATCACTACTACTACTACTATTATGGGGTTGTACATGGCCTTCAGTTGTAAAAGAAATTATTGTAATGCAGAAAAAGATTTTAAGAACCATTACATTCAAAAGAAAACATGATTCCACACAGTTTTTGTTCACTGAATTGAAATTACTGAAATTTGATTACCTATTGCAATACTTTTGTCTTTTATCTGTTTATAATGACTTAAATGAAATTAGGAGTACCAGGAAATTGTTTAGATATATTCATCATAGCCAAGGAACTAGAGGAAATAATATCAACTTGATTTGTCCACAACATAGAACAACATTGTATAAATTTTCAATACATTGCTTTGGACCTACGTGTTGGAACGCTTTACCTGATGATTTGAAGACTATAACTAATTTCAATATATTCAAAAGTAAACTTAAAAAACATTTTCATAAATTGCAAAGTCTATCAATTAATGCACAATAATGTCAAATGCAGTTCTTTTTTTTTATGGAAAGGTGTGATTATTAATGTCATGATTGTCTGTAGGATGTAAGTTTTTGTCTTAAATTGTTTGTAATATAATTATTAATCTTAATTTATTACCTATTGCCGTCATGGAAACATGTATTACTGTAATTAATCTATGTCATGTCTGCTTAAGAGCTTAGCTCAGCAGACTAATGCCTCAACAATACCTGTACATAACTGTTCATTGTATATACTGGTGATATGGCAATAAACTAAACTAAACTAAAAAAAAAAAAAAAAAACTACTACTACTACTATAACTTCTATTATTGCCACCACTATCACTACTACTATTTATAACTGTTGATATTGATTATGTCCCTAATACTACAATTATCACATCATTTGATTTGCCTCTTAAGATAGCACTTATTCCATCTGATTCATGAGCCCATCTACTTATTTTCTTTGGCATACCTTAGGAGCCATATATGCTTTGTTGTTCTATCTTTTTTCTATTATTTGCTTGTTTGTTTGTTTGTTCTTTAGTATTACTTTATGGAAAATTTATATAATTCATTATATGATGATAATCTCATTAATAACACAACTAACACTTTCAACCTAGAATTAAGTCAAATTTAAAAAAATGCAGGACATCAAGACATCAACTGTTTATCTAAGTATTACAACTTTGAAGAATACACTTCAGCTTTAAACCCATTAGCTAACAACTACATCAGTGTTATACATATTAACATTAGATCTTTACAGAAAAACTTTGATATACTGAAGTCTTTTCTAAATTGTTTACCTAAACCACCTGAAGTCATTGCAGTTACAGAAACATGGCTACAGCAAAACACTAAACACCTTTATTTTTTGGAGGGTTATGAGTCATTCCACTTACCAAGGACTGTCAGAGAACACGGAGGGATCACTGTTTTTACTAAAAATCATATGAAAGCAGAACCACTAATGCTATATTCTTTCATTAATGAAAACATTGAAATCTGCACTTCTAAGCTAGAATTAGGGAACACTAAATATATCATTTCAGTAATTTACAGGCCCAACAGCAAACACATAGCTGTCAATGAATTTACTAACATCATGAATGAGTTATTAAATAACGACATATTCAGACATAATAAATCAATCATTATAGGTGACTTCAACATTAACTTACTAGAACACTCATCTCACCTCCCTACCAATTGGTTTCTGAATTCCTTACAATCACTTAATTTTTTCCCTCATATATCCAGACCTACAAGATTTCCTGATAGTTCTGCTCTTGGCCAACCTTCACTGCTAGATCACATCTGGACTAATTTCCTACCTCGCTCTCTATCAGGCATCATTCACTTTTCAATATCAGATCACCTTCCTATATTCATAAATATCAACATTGAAGCCTTTCCAAATACTAAACATAAGATAACATACAGAGTTATTAATGCCAATAATAATAACAAATTTACGAGTGAATTAGAAGGCATAAACTGGGAAGAACTACTTGTCCTGCCAAATACAAATGAAAATTTTAACCTTTTCCACAATATAGTTAATGAATGCTACAATAAATGCTTTCCTATCAAAACTAAATTTATAACAGCTAAAAGACTTCATAATGCATGGTTATCTAGTGGAATACTTAACTCAATCAAACATAAATGTAAATTATTTGAAATGTATAAATTAGGAATAGTTTCACATCACATTTTTAAACAGTACAGAAATCAGCTCACTCAAGTTGTTCGATCTGCCAAAACTAACTATTATCGCCAAATCTTCATAAACTTTAAAAATAATACGAAGAAAATTTGGCAAGCAATAAATTAACTAAAAGGTAACTTTCAAAATAAAGAAACAATCAAGACATTGCAATATGATAATAAAGTACTAAGTGATCCTTTAGACATCTCACATGCCTTCAGTAATTATTTTTCTAAAATTGCACCTGATCTGGAGAGCAAACTTCCTCACTCAAATAAAAATCCATTAGATTACCTCAAAGAAAATCATCCAAATTCCGTGGTAGTTCCCATTATCAATACATATGAAATGAATTCAGTAATTAAGTCTCTTAAAAACAGAACCTCTGATATAAATGATATATCGGCTACCATCATCAAAAGTAACTCTAATCTTTTATCAATCCCTTTAACAATACTTTTTAATCAGTCTGTAACAAATGGAATTTTCCCTGACAAGTTGAAAACTGCAAAAATTACCCCCATTTATAAATCTGGCCCTCATGATGACCCCAAAAATTATAGACCAATTTCTCAACTTACAATATTTTCCAAAATATTTGAGACATTAATGAAAAAAACATTTAATTAATTACTTAGAACACAAAAATATTCTTAATCCTTCGCAGTATGGTTTTAGACAAAATTGTAGCACTTTTAAAGCATTGAATAAATTTTCTAATGACATATTTACAGCTATTGACAAGAAGCTTTCTGTTTTATCAGTATTCATTGATTTTGCTAAGGCATTTGACACAATAAACCATAAAGTTCTCCTTCGTAAAATGCACCACTATGGAATTCGCGGCCCTATTTTTTCATGGTTTACAGATTACTTAACAAACAGGCGTCAATACACTTCCTTTAGTTATGCAAAATCATCTTCAACCTTAATTACTCTCGGTGTACCACAAGGTAGTGTGCTTGGACCTCTATTATTTCTCCTCTACATCAATGATATTTCTGATATTTTTTCTAACTCTAAAAGCATCTTATTTGCCGATGATATGACAGTTTATCTAATAGGAACAGTTCCGAATCAACTTGTTTTTAGTGCTAACAATGAACTTAAAAAATTATATCAATGGTGCCTTTGCAATAGGCTCACAATAAACACTGACAAAACTTACTGTATGCTATTCACTGGTAAAATTATGCTGGATTTACCTAATGTACGAATAAATAACAGAATAATTACTAAAATCGATAAATTCAAGTTCCTTGGTGTTACTTATGATAGCTCTTTAAATTTTAAGTACCATATAGATAATATTACATAAAAAATATCGAGACATGTTGCATTACTTTATCAAATCAGAGATTTTATGCCACCGTATGTCTTAAAATCCATCTACTTTGCTCACATTCACACATTGCTAACATACTGTAACCCTATTTGGTCCACTACTTACCCTACATTCCTAACTCCTTTAAAATTACAGCTCAAGAAAGTTGTCAGAATTATAACTAACAGCACCTACCTTGAACACACTGACCCTCTATTCAAACAGACCAAACTTTTAAAACTTAATGATATAACAAAGCTTGCTATAGCCACACACATGTATAACAATAAACATTATATTCACAGCATTCTTCCATCACATGATTATAGTACGCGCCACCGTGATCATCTTACTTTACCAATACACCGCCTTTCTAAGTTTCAGCATTCAACTAATTATCTAGGACCTGTTATATGGAATACTATTCCTCGCAAAATTCCAGAAGCATCATCTCTCAATGCATTTAAAACAATGCTAAAAAAACATATCTTGTCCAGCTACTAATTTATGTTTTGCTAAATCATATGTACCAAGTGTTGTTCTAATTTTGCTATTGATAATTTGTAAAATATACATTGTGTCAGTTAGTTGTGATTGTTATTATTATTATTATTATTATTATTATTATTATTATTATTATTATTATTATTATTATTATTATTATTATTATTGTTATTATTACTATTACTATTATTATCATTATCATTTTTATTGTTATTATTGATTATATTAGTTATTATTTGTTATGATCATTATTATTATCTATACTATTGCTATATTATCAATAATATTAATATTATTATTGTCATTATTATTATTATTATTATTATTATTATTATTATTATTATTGTTATTATTATTATTATTAGTAGTAGTAGTAGTAGTAGTAGTAGTAGTAGTAGTAGTAGTAGTAGTAGTAGTAGTAGTAGTAGTAGTAGTAGTATCACTATTATTATTACTATTATTATTATTGTTATCATTTCTATTTTCATTATGACTATTACCATTAATATTATTAGTATTACAATTATTATTATTATTATTATTATTATTATTATTATTATTATTATTATTATTATTATTATTATTATTATTATTATTTTAATTATTATTTTTATTATTATTATTATTATTTTAAATATTTTTATTATTTAAATTCACTTCGGAAAAAACATTTCGTTCGTTGTAGGTAACGTTTTAGTTACTATTATTATAAAAATAGTTCTTATTCCACCAGTCAGTATAATCTATTTATACTCTGATAAGTACTTGCCTGAAAAGTTCTACTTTATATAGGCTGGCTTGGTTTAACTGTAAAGATTTGATATAATCATATATACCAGTATGTAAAATGACTTGGCTATAAATAAATGTTTCAAATGTTTCAAAATGTTTAATGTTAAAACCCCACCTCATAAACATCATGACCACTCATTACCACAAAATAATTACAAGGGGGCATTGTGTGCGCGATGCAACCTCCAGTGTCGTGACATGAAAAAATATCTCATCTCTCTGGCGCATAATATGAGCTTTGACGTCTCCTTAATCATAAAAGACTTTCAGTTGCCAGAATCGCACGTGGACATCCTTGCCAAGTCAGAATCGCATTTCTTGAAAGTAAGGATTAAGGAACTCCAGTTTCAGGACACGCTTTCCATTACGAATGTCGGCCTCGGTCATCTCGCTCAGACTCACGTGCAGGCGGGCTATAACACGCGTTACGCCCAGGAAATGGTGAATTACCTCCCCGAGGATGTAAGGCGTGTAATTTGCACTCAAAAACAGTTTCTTTGTTATGAGTACATTACCGACCTTGGCCGCTTAGAAGATCGGCAATTGCCACCTCGCGAAGCATTTTATGACACGCTCAAGGGCAAGGCTCTGCCACCTGGAGAATATGAACACGCTCAAAGCGTGTGGAGTATGACATCCTGTTGCACTTTAGACGATTACATAAGACTGTATTGTGAGATTGATGTGGGGTTATTAGCCGACACATATCTCAAATATAGATCATACCTGCATGAATTTTATGGACTGGACGTGGCACATTACGTGTCACTGTCTTCTTATGCTTATGACGCTTTTTTAAAGTCGACAGGCGTTCAACTTGATCCACCTTACGACCCTAACATGTATCACCTGATCAAAAGAAATGTACGAGGAGGCTTTGTAACTTTGTAACACACCTGCAGTCAAATCACGAGCCCGACAGCGGACCCGGCACCTATGTGTTCTATCTGGACTATAATTCATTATATGCATGCGATATGTGTTCCCCCCTGCCTATGGGTGACATCAAAAAACTTTCTCAGTCAGAGATGGATGATTTTTTTGAAGTTGGCATCCAGAATCATATGACAGATGGCGACGTCGGTTACTGGCTGCATTTGGACAGCTGCGATGTTTCCCCCGACGTGGCTCGGATCACGGACGAGTTCCCTCTGTGCCTCGCACACATGACTATTACAGAAGATGACATCTCGCCGTACAGTAAAAGACTGTTAGAAGCTGAGGGGCGTAAGCTGGGGAGGAGAAATCGTAAACTCGTGGCCAGTCATAAGGGACTGAAAGATCATCTCATCAGTCTGGAATTGCTGCAACTTTTACTTTCACTTGGACTGGAAATACAATGTGTCCATTCCATATATAGCTTCAGACAGGCTCCATACCTGAAATTTTCATAGAAAGGAACGTTACTCAGCGTCAAAATGAGACGTGCGCCATTAAAAATCGCATTTGCAAACTTATGTCAAACGCAGTTTATGGTAGATCCATGTTATCTGAAGTATGGCCTCCAACAGAAATTAGTGACAAAAAGAAAGTGTTTCCTGAAGTATGCAAGAAATCCATCCTTTAAAAGGGTCCACCAATTAGGCGAGGATCGAGTCATATGTGTCAACAGTAAGAATACGATTAAAATCAGGCAGCCAAATTACTTGGGATACCATATTTTAGAAGTGGCAAAGAAGTACATGTACAACTTTTGGTATCGTGTCATCAAAGCTAATTATGGAGAGAGAGCTAAATTAGCTTATGAAGATACTGATAGTTTCATTTTCAGCCTGCACATACCTTCAAACTTAAATGATGAACTGAAACATGGACCCATGGCAAATTTTCTCTACACCAGTAACTTTGCTTCAGATCCCCCGTGTTTTAATGGGGAGCGGAAGGGTCAACTAGGCTTGTTGAAATCTGAAACCGGATCCACGCTCATCAAAGAGGCGATTATATTAAAGCCAAAGATGTATTCGCTACTGTTGGAAGATGACAAGCAAGTATCTCGAGGTAAAGGCATTCCAACTCACCTTCAGCAAAATATATTGCATCAGCAGTATAGGGAAACACTTAATAATGTCGCATGTGGGATGGTGGATTGCTGTAATATCAGGAATGTGAAAGGACAAATTTGTACCACTCGTATGCGAAAGCGTACGTTGTCACATTTTGACGACAAGCGCTTTCACGTCGATGGCTATACCTCAAGGGCGTATTATCACCCCGACAATGATCAGCGGGAAAGAGATGTGGAGAATGAGATGGAAGAGGAGGTAGCGGTGGATATGGGGGAGGTGGAGGTGGATGAGGAAGAGGATGAGGAGAAGGAGGAGGAAGAGGGGGAAGAAGAGGGGGAGGATGGGATAATGAGTGGTCTGTGGCGTGATCGGGAGAGACTTTCCGCGACATTATTCACATCATGATTAAGGAGTAGAGAAAGAGAGGACGCAGCTGCTAGCAGCTGCCCTTCATGTAATGTAAAAAAAAACATTTGCACTGACCACGTAGGCTAAGGAAGAGGGGGAGGCGGAGGATGGGTTAATGAGTGGGCTGTGACGTGATCGGGAGTGGCCTTCCATGACATTATTCACGTCATAATTAAGGAGTGGAGAGAGACCGCGGCCGCTAGCAGCTGCCATTCATGTAATGTAAGAACATTTGTTTTGAGTACGTGGTTAAGGAGGGGAATGAGGGGATTGTTCATGTACTGTAAGAACATTTGTACTGTCCACGTGGGATAAGGAGGATGAGGAGGAGGAGGCGGAAGAAGAGGAGGTAATGTAAGAACATTTGTACTTTGGTAGGTTAAGGAGAGGGAGGAGGAGGTTGAGGAAGAGGTGTGGGTCGGGGGAGATCCACGTCATAATTAGAAGGCAGGGATGAGGATGCTGTTACCTACATGACCATGTAAATAAAGGTTAAGCAATAAATACTGTAAACATATCGTAGCGTCTTTTAGTAACCCTCTGAACTTAACATGGACAAGACATTTAGCGAAGAGATGCTGAATCTCTTCAAATATCCTGCACGCATAATTATTGCAGGTTATACAAATTCCGGCAAACACACCTCTGCAATAAAATCATAGAGAAATATCAGCATGGATTTAACAGAATTATCATTTTTGGCGTCTCATCGCATTCGCTGCAGCAGAATTCTCCTTTTCAAGATAAGGTCGAAGTGCATGAGAAAATTATTGATCCCTTGATGGATGATGACAATCTATACGCCGATCCACAAACGCACACACTCTTGATATTAGATGACAATTTCCTCAAGGCTGGCAATTCTCAAACGATAGCAGAGACCTTTACCAAAGGGAGACATAAAAATTTGTCAGTTATAATGATAGCACAGAATGTCTTTTTCCCCGGAAAGTATGCTAGAACGATAACTTTAAATGCCTCACATTACATTCTTATGAAAACAGGGATATATATCAAACTGAATGTCTGGGCGGGCAACTTTAAGAAAAGGAGCACGCCAAACACTTTGTGGAAATTTAAAAAATGTCGTGCTAAGACGAGATCACAGTTATTTGTTGTGTGATTTATCCCCGAACGCACCCAAAGAAATTCAACTGCGCACGTATATTGTGGATGAGCCGCCCTGTGAGAAAGTCTATCTGCTATGAAAGCCGTCTTGGACGAACTCTACCGGGATATGACGAATCCTGCGGCTTTAGGAGGAGTGCAAGCACTCTACAGAGAGGGAAAGAAAATGGATAAGAATCTAACACTCCGCGATGTGAGGGCATTTCTGCAGGGCGTCCGCACTTATACGCTTCACAAGCCGACACTGAAACGTTTTCCGCGACGAAAAATTCTTGCTCCTAAACCGTCCGTCATTTTAACTTGTGATTTGGCAGATTTTATGAAGCTGCATAGACACAATGGCGGCATCCGATACATCATGTTTTGCCTGGACGTTTTCAGCAGGTACTTCAAAGTAACAACGCTGACAAGTAAATCCGGACGCAGTAGCATGCAAGCGCTAAAAAGAGTTTTAGAGTCTTTTTACCAATCAGGGATCCGAATTTAATAATCAAGCAGTGAAAAAACATCTAACTTTGAAAGGTATAACCTTGTATTCCAATTACTCACGCGAAACAAAGGCGAGTTTGGCAGAAAGGGTCATCCGAACCATAAAGGCGAAAATATATAAATATCTCACGCATAAGAATACACTGACGTATATTAACGTTTTGCCCACCCTAATAAACACGTACAATCACACCCCACACCGCGGTTTGTGTGATAACCAAACACCGGCCCAGGTTCACCGCTTCCGCGAGCTGTCACAAGCCAGGTGGCAATTTAAACGAATGTATTTAAATCGGCCAAGAGGAAAGAAAGTCGTTAGTCATAAATTAGACGTGAGAGACATAGTATGCTTGCAACATGCTTTCCGAACGCAATTTAAATTCAATAAGGGTTATACCGTCAAGAATACCGAGGAGCTTTTTAAGATAAGTCGTGTGGATTACTCACATAAAATCCCTATTTATTACGTAAGGGATTTGGCGGGGAAGGACGTGACCGGCGCTTTCTACAGAGAAGAATTAACCAAGTCCTCTCTTCCGACACATTACCTGGTCGATATATTACGATTAAAGGTCGAGCGAGGTAAGAGAAAGTGTCTTCGTCCGCTGGTGTGGATATCCAGATAAATTTGAAAGCTGGATAGATGCGGACGACTTAGTAAGATATGAATGAGGAAAAACCATTGATATTGAAGTACAAGGATTTGGTTTTCCTCCTCTCGTACGTCACCTCTAGGTCTTGCAGAGTTTGAATAGGCGCGAACTCAATTGCATTGCCTTACTGATTATAGATTTGAAAACTAGGCTGCTTTGCATTAAATTATTATTTTTTTTTTTCCGGGTTATGTCATTCCAGAAAGGGTAAAGAGCTTGTCATCTGGGAAGCTGAATATCATATTGCACTACAGAGGGAGATAGTGTTCTACAGAAGTAGGTAGATATTGTCTTGTACATCATGAGGGGCCTATTCTGTTGAAAAAAAAAAACTTTAAATGTGTTCGTCGCTTGTTGTAATTGTCCCTCGCTAGAGGGACAATTTTTTTTTTTTTTATGTAAAAAGGATACTGGCCAAGGGCAACAAAAATCTAATAAAAAAAATGCCCACTGAAATGCCAGTCCCATAAAAGGGTCAAAGCAGTGGTCAAAAATTGGTGGATAAGTGTCTTGAAACCTCCCTCTTGAAGGGATTCAAGTCAGAGGATGGTGGAAATACAGAAGCAGGCAGGGAGTTCCAGAGTTTACCAGAGAAAGGGATGAATGATTGAGAAAACTGGTTAACTCTTGCGTTAGAGAGGTGGACAGAATAGGGATGAGAGAAAGAAGAAAGTCTTGTGCAGCAAGGCCGTGGAAGGAGGGGAGGCATGCAGTTAGCAAGATCAGAAGAGCAGTTGGCATGGAAATAGCGGTAAAAGACACCTAGATATGCAACATTGCAGCTGTGAGAGAGGGGTTGAACACAGTCAGTTAGAGGAGAGGAGTTGATGAGACGAAAAGCTTTTGATTCCACCCTGTCTAGAAGAGCAGTATGACTGGAACCCCCCCAGACATGTGAAGCATACTCCATACTCCATACTCCATACTCCATACTCCATACGGATAAGGCCCTTGTACAGAGTTAGCAGCTGGGGGGGTGAGAAAAACTGGCGGAGACGTCTCAGAACACCTAACTTCATAGAAGCTGTTTTAGCTAGAGATAAGATGTGAGGTTTCCAGTTCAGATTATAAGTAAAGGACAGACCGAGGATGTTCAGTGTAGAAGAGGGGGACAGTTGAGTGCCATTGAAGAAGAGGGGATAGTTGTCTGGAAGGTTGTGTCGAGTTGATAGATGGAGGAATTGAGTTTTTGAGGCATTGAACAATACCAAGTTTGCTCTGCCCCAATCAGAAATTTTAGAAAGATCAGAAGTCAGGCGTTCTGTGGCTTCCCTGCGTGATATGTTTACCTCCTGAAGGGTTGGACGTCTATGAAAAGACGTGGAAAAGTGCAGGGTGGTATCATCAGCATAGGAGTGGATAGGACAAGAAGTTTGGTTTAGAAGATCATTAATGAATAAAAAGAAGAGAGTGGATGACAGGACGGAACCCTGAGAAACACCACTGTTAATAGATTTAGGAGAAGAACAGTGACCGTCTACCACAGCAGCAATAGAACGGTCAGAAAATAAATTTGAGATGAAGTTACAGAGAGAAGGATAGAAACCGTAGGAGGGTAGTTTGGAAATCAAAGCTTTGTGCCAGACTCTATCAAAGGCTTTTGATATGTCCAATGCAACACCAAAAGTTTCACCAAAGTCTCTAAAAGAGGATGACCAAGACTCAGTAAGGAAAGCCAGAATATCACCAGTAGAGCGGCCTTGACGGAACCCATACTGGCGATCAGATAGAAGGTTGTGAAGTGATAGATGTTTAAGAATCTTCCTGTTGAAGATTGATTCAAAAACTTTAGATAGGCAGGAAATTAAAGCAATAGAACGGTAGTTTGAGGGATTAGAACGGTCACCCTTTTTAGGAATAGGTTGAATGTAGGCAAACTTCCAGCAAGAAGGAAAGGTAGATGTTGACAGACAGAGCTGAAAGAGTTTGACTAGGCAAGGTGCAAGCACGGAGGCACAGTTTCGGAGAACAATATGACGGACCCCATCAGGTCCATAAGCCTTCCGAGGGTTTAGGCCAGCGAGGGCATGGAAAACATCATTGCGAAGAATTTTAATACGTGGCATGAAGTACTCAGAGGGTGGAGGAGAGGGAGGAACAAGCCTAGAATCGTCCAAGGTAGAGTTTTTTGCAAAGGTTTGAGCAAAGAGTTCAGCTTTAGAAATAGATGTGATAGCAGTGGTGCCATCTGGTTGAAGTAGAGGAGGGAAAGAAGAAGAAGCAAAGTTATTGGAGATATTTTTGGCTAGATGCCAGAAATCACGAGGGGAGTTAGATCTGGAAAGGTTTTGACATTTTCTGTTAATGATGGAGTTTTTGGCTAGTTGGAGAACAGACTTGGCATGGTTCCGGGCAGAAATATAAAGTGCATGAGATTCTGGTGATGGAGGACTTAAGTACCTTTTGTAGGCCACCTGTCTATCATGTATAGCACGAGAACAAGCTGCATTAAACCAAGGTTTAGAAGGTTTAGGACGAGAAAAAGAGTGAGGAATGTACGCCTCCATGCCAGACACTATCACCTCTGTTATGCGCTCAGCACACAAAGACGGGTCTCTGACACGGAAGCAGTAATCATTCCAAGGAAAATCAGCAAAATACCTCCTCAGGTCCCCCCAATTAGCAGAGGCAAAACGCCAGAGACACCTTCGCTTTGGGGGGTCCTAAGGAGGGATTGGAGTGATAGGACAAGATAAAGATATGAGATTGTGATCGGAGGAGCCCAACGGAGAAGAAAGGGTGACAGCAAAAGCAGAAGGATTAGAGGTCAGGAAAAGGTCAAGAATGTTGGGCGTATCTCCAAGACGGTCAGGAATACGAGTAGGGTGTTGCACCAATTGCTCTAGGTCATGGAGAATAGCAAAGTTGTAGGCTAGTTCACCAGGATGGTCAGTGAAGGGAGAGGAAAGCCAAAGCTGGTGGTGAACATTGAAGTCTCCATGAATGGAGATCTCTGCAAAAGGGAAGAGGGTCAGAATGTGCTCCACTTTGGAAGTTAAGTAGTCAAAGAATTTCTTATAGTCAGAGGAGTTAGGAGAGAGGTATACAGCACAGATAAATTTAGTATGAGAATGACTCTGTAGTCGTAGCCAGATGGTGGAAAACTCGGAAGATTCAAGAGCGTGGGCACGAGAGCAGGTTAAGTCATTGCGCACATAAACGCAGCATCCAGCTTTGGATCGAAAATGAGGATAGAAAAAGTAGGAGGGAACAGAAAAGGAGCTACTGTCAGTTGCCTCAGACACCTGAGTTTCAGTGAGGAAAAGAAGATGAGGTTTAGAAGAGGAGAGGTGGTGTTCTACAGATTGAAAATTAGATCTTAGACCGCGAATGTTGCAGAAGTTAATGAAGAAAAAGTTGAGGGGGGTGTCAAGACACTTAGGGTCGTCGACGGAAAGGCAGTCCGATCTTGGGACATTTATGGTCCCCTCCCCAGATGGGGACTCCGAGGCTGGTGTAGGAGTCGCCATGAGTTTAAAATTTTTGAGTGAAGGGCCTTGCCTGTGGGTGGTGAAACAACAGGCTGGCGACCTCATTAGTATAAGAACATAAGAACATAAGAAATAAGGGAAGCTGCAAGAAGCGACCAGGCTTACACGTGGCAGTCCCTGTATGAAACACACCTACCTATTTCTATCTGCTATCCCCATCCATAAACTTGTCTAATCTTCTCTTAAAGCTCTCTAGTGTCCTAGTACTAACTACATGATAACTTAGTCCGTTCCACTCATCTACCACTCTATTTGAGAACCAATTTTTTCCTATCTCCTTCCTAAACCTAAATTTTTCAAGGTTGAACCCGTTATTTCTTGTTCTACCCTGGTTGCTGATCCTAAGAATTTTGCTTACATCTCCCTTGTTATAACCCTTATACCACTTAATGCCTTCTATCAGGTCCCCTCTTAACCTACGTCTCTTTAAAGAATGTAAATTCAACAGCTTCAACCTCGCCTCGTAAGAAATACTCCTCATCCCCTGTATCCTTTTAGTCATTCTCCTCTGTACTGATTCTAATAGACCTATATCTTTCCTGTAATATGGGGACCAGAACTGCACCGCGTAGTCTAGATGAGGTCTGACCAGCGCCAAGTATAACTTTAATATTACTTCAGGCCTTCTACTTTTAACACTCCTAAAAATGAATCCTAGTACCCTATTTGCCTTGTTTCTGGCTTCTATGCATTGTTTCCCTAGACGGAGTTCAGAGCTAACTATAACTCCTAAATCTTTCTCGTACCCTGTACCTACCAGAGTTTGGTTGTCTAATGTGTACCTATTGTGTGGGTTTCCTTTACCTACGCTAAGCACTTTGCATTTATTGATATTAAATTGCATTTGCCATCTATCCGTTCATTCATTCATTCTATCTAAGTCTGTCTGCAAGGCGATGGCATCCGATTCTGACCTAATTAATCTACCTATCTTTGTGTCATCCGCAAATTTACTAACATCACTACTAATTCCACTATCCAAGTCATTGATATACATTAGAAATAACAATGGTCCTAATACTGATCCCTGTGGCACCCCACTAATTACATGACCCCACTCGGATTTCGAGCCGTTTATTACCACTCTTTGTCGCCTGTCACTAAGCCATGACCCTATCCAGCCTAACACCTTCCCATCTATCCCGTGTGCCCTAACCTTTCTCAGGAGCCTTTGATGAGGTACCTTGTCAAATGCTTTACTAAAGTCCAGATATAAGATATCATAACTATCACCATTATCTACTGCCTCGTACACCCTACTGTAAAATCTTAACAAGTTTGTCAGGCAAGACTTCCCTTTCGTGAAGCCATGCTGTGACTGATTGATCAAGGTATGGTTTTCTAAATGTTCCCTAATGTTCCTAGCTATTATTGACTCTAATATTTTACCTACAACTGAAGTTAAGCTGACAGGTCTATAATTAGACGCTAAAGTTTTATCTCTTTTCTTAAAGATGGGTACTACATTAGCCTGCCTCCACATTACTGGTACCTCACCCGACTCCAGTGATTTCCTAAAGACAGAAACTAACGGCTCACTAATAATCCCTTTACATTCCTTAAGTACTCTGGGATATATTTCATCAGGTCCTGGTGACTTGAACTTTTTTAGCCTATCTATCTCCTGTTCCACTATCTCCCTAGTTAGGAAATATCTGTCAGCTTCTCATTCTCATCTGCTCTAAACACCTGTTCACTATCTGGCATATCCTGCATGTTTTCCTGGGTGAAGACAGTTAAAAAATAATCATTCAGAAGTTTACTAATCTCCTCCCCAGAACTAACCAGCTCCCCATCTGCTGTCCTTAATGGACCTACAGTATCCTTATTCTTCGTCCTGTATACCTGATAAAATCCCTTGGGGTCCGTCTTCGCTTGGCTGGCTACCTTTGATTCATAATTTTCCTTAGCTCTCCTCGTTAACTTCCTGACTGTTCTAACTAATTCATTATATTGTGTCCTTAAAACTTCTTCACCTTCCCTTAATCTCCTATATATACTTCTCTTACGCCCTATATAATGCTTTAACCTAGCAGTCATCCATTTAGGGTCATTTTTTTGTGATCTTATTGTTCTATACGGGATAATTGCTAACTGACCTGTATGAACTTTATCTACGAAATATTTATACAATTCATCTACATTTACTTCACCTAGTCCCCTCATCTCGTCCCCTACCATCCTCTCCACTTCCTCATCTACTCGCCTCGACCTCACCTCTCTCTTTTCAGCATGACCTGACATTCCAACATACTCACACCTAGCTATCCCCTTCCTCTTTCCTCCTCCCTTCCGGACACATCTTCCCTCCTCTTGTCCTACACCCTCACGCCTCACCTCACCTCTCTCATCCTGCCTTATCTCTGTGAACTCCGTCCCTGACCTGACCTCACCCTCCATCCCTTGCCAGTCCACTCCTTGGAGGTACCTTTTTAATTCTTCAAAATCTGCTCTCCTAAAGTCAGGTATTTTACTAGTGTTTTTGTTTCTAACTGTTTCTTCCCATTCTAAATTGTACCTAATTTCCCTATGGTCACTGTTACCTAGCTGTCCTCCAACCTCTACCTGCGTGACTGCTTCCTCCCTGCTAGTAAGAATTAAATCTAAAATATTATTCTCCCTTGTGGGTTCTACGACTACCTGTTTTTAAAAAAATATCCTGAATTACCTTAAGAAATTCCTCTGCTTCTTTGTTACCCACCATCAGACTCCAGTCGATATTCCTAAAATTAAAATCCCCTACCACACATACCTGACTGTACTTGCCTGCTCTATTTAATTCCTGCCACAGTGAGGTGTTAATTTCCTCTGTACTGGTCGGTTGTCTGTAAACTACCCCTAGTACTACTGACTGCGATCCTTCTTTAATATCTACCCATATCGACTCTGCTTTGTTATCTGTTTTAATTCTACTGTTGATACAACTGTAATGTGTCCCTAACGTATAACGCGACGCCTCCTCCTCTCCTGTTTTCCCTATCTTTATAGAACATTGTATACCCATCTATCTTAACCTCTGGATTAAATACTTTTCCTGACATATCTAACCAAGTTTCAATTAAGGCAATGATATCAAATTTCTCAACGTTTGCTATTCCTCTAAGCAAGTCTATTCTATTCAGAATACTTCTACAGTTTGTGTAGTAAACACTTAAGCTATTTCTCACCATCCCTGAGCTAGCTACCTTTCTAGATTTAACTATTTTGCCCCTCGCATTCTCACTACCCCTTCTTCCCTCCCGACTAACGAAAAAAGTGCTGGAGTGCAGTAACCTCCCGCTCGAGTGTTTCGGCCAAAACACGAACACCCTGGCGTGACAAATGCACTTTATCCCTGGCGTACAAGGTGTCCCTGCCATAGAAAAGGTCCCAGTTGTCGATGAAACGTCCATCCATTACTCCTACAATGATTCGCGAGACTGCGATTCACTGTAATAGCCCTGGACAGCCACTCAGCACCAACTCCCCTCCTCGGCAAGACACCACATACCACGGGGATCCCTCCCTTGTCCTTAATCCTGTCCAAAGCCTGTCGAAACCTCCTGATAAGCTCCTCACTCCTGACCTTACCAAGGTCATTCCCTCCCGCACTGAGAAAAACAATGGGCTTGGTCCCATCTTTTTCCAAGCACGTGTCTAGCCTATCAGCTACCTTCCCTATCCCGGCCCCCGGCAAACACACCCTCGACCTACGCTTCCTATCCCTAGCACAGAACGCACTATCTAAGTGCCTAACCTGACTATCACCAAACACAAGCACTCTACCTTGGGGCAGGGTAACTGCATCTGCCCGCTCCTTCTTGCCTCCTCCCGCCCTGTCCACCTCCTTCTCCTTCCCTTCCTCCAGCACATTGAAGAGATTCTTCGTCTCCACGCAAGGTGCCCTGAGGACCTTCACCCTCTTGGCTCCCCTGCACACAACCGACCACTGCTCCTCCGTCGCCTTACTAGGTAAGGAGACGGTGGGGCACGACCCTCCCACAGGTGCTGAGCTCCTCTCATAGAACTCAGCCTGCAGGGCTGAGATCCTCTCACGAAACTCAGCCTGCACCTCCGAGATCCTTCGATGGAAGTCAGCCTCCACCTCTGACACCTTCGCAACGAAGGCCTCGAGAACTAACACAACCAGACGACTCAGCAACACAAGGCGCCATGTCTACACTAGCCAGCTATATTAGCGTCAGGTCACTGCTCACTAAGCACGTCCGCTCACTAGGAACCCTGACCGTATTAGTATGACCGTCTGTGTAAAGTGTGCAAGGGTAAAAAAAAAGGACCTTGCAACTCGTATTAAGCCCTGCACCAAGATACGTACGTGGTGATTTGTGGGGAAGCTAGCCCAGTTTGAGGCAGCTGTAAGAGAGGCAAGAATTTGTGGTCGTAACAGAAATTGGCCAGAATAGCAGGAAGCTTCGTAGCCATGTGGAGGAGACAGCAGTTTGTTATTTGTTTCGTTGTCTTTTGTCTGCCCGAACTCAGCTTACGCCATGGAGGGCAAAACTGGTAGCCGAGGTGACTCGCAACCCGAGCCTCCTGCTTCTTCCGGTAATGGTAGTGAAGATCTGACACAATATGGTGTGAAGACATATAGTCCCACAACTAGCGTCCACGGATGTGTTACCCCTGCCCACAGTGTTGGTGGAGTCTCCAAGACAGAGGGTGTGTCTCAGATGAGATTTAAATTGGAGATGAGGAGAATGGAGATGGAGTAGGCTAGAGAGAAGTAGGAGAGAGAATTGAGAAGGCTCCAGTTGGAAGTTAAAGCCGAGGAAAGGAAATTGAAGAATGAGGAAGCTAGAGAAGCCAGGAGGCTTGAGGCTGAGAGGGAAGCCAAAAGGCTTGAATCAGAAAAGGAGGAGAAGATGACAATAATGTATGAGAAAGAGAGAAGAGGTTTAAAAGCCTGAAGGAGGTAGCCACGCGGGCAGATGATCACGTTTTGGCACATCGGCTGGTACCACGTTGGATTGGTGGTACGTCTGGCGGGTCCGGTGATGTTGTGTCTTGTGGCGCGACAATCGGCCCTGTAGGTAATATGTTTCCTTTCAGCCTTCAACGGAGACAGAATGGGAGCACGCAAGACAGCACTCCCAGTTACAGTATGCAACTTTTGTGTCATTATTGAGAAGAATACTCGACACTTTATATTTAACTGCCCAAAATAAGGAACAACCACAGCCTCCAAGAGTCCTCAGAAGACGGTGGTTTTCATTGTGTTTCAGGGCCGGAACAAGGAATGTGATGAGGTTCGGTTCGCATTCGGTCGTGAGCGTGTATTGTCCCCTCATCTGTTATTACCTTATTGTGAGGTCTGGTTTGGCCTGGTGTCATTCATTTTTGTGCAAGAGCACAAAAATGCCAAGGCAGGAGTGGCTGGCAAGAAAATAGAGGATCAGGCAGCGGTTGCTGAGAGTAACAGTATTGTGAATAGCCAGCGGTGAGAGGAGGACGGAGGTTTGGGGATCCACTTTTTGGAGTCACCCGCAGTTAAGGAGGCACGGGCACTACCAGCACACAGCAGCCTGGTGTTTGGCAGTTTTGGAGTCAGGTTAATTCTGGAGCCGTTGGCGCGGTTTTGGTAGCCGGGAGTGGCCATGTTTATTGGTTGTAACCACATTAGTCAGGTTGGCAAGCCTGATGACCTCTTGTCTGGGGCTTCTCTCTCCATTATGTTTTGGCCGGTGTTGTTTCTCTTAGTGTGGGGCTGATTTGCGATGTTGCCAGCCCAATTGCTCCTTTCTGTGGGAGTAGTAATGATGATGCATTTGATGCGAACGTTATGACGCAGCATCGGGAGGCAGCGCTGAGTGAGGCTGCATATGATGATTTGTTGCTTGCCGCTCAGAAGGCACCCTCAGCGTTGCCGGGGGCTGCGGGTGGCCAAGCTGTTATTAATTTTCAGCAGTTGGACCCGAGAAGATTAGTGGGTGATGTTGGATGCCGTCTTCAAAGCAACAAGGTATCGGGGACGAAAGGTTATTACACACGGATGCAGTTGCCTAGGACCAGTAGGGCTGACACAAGGGCACGCTGGCCGAGCTCATGTTAGATCTGGTGTATGTTGTTTTGTGATGGCCCCGTGCGGGAGTTTAGTTCCATGTGCGGGAACTGGAGTGTTGCGTCCCGGAAAGGAGCAACCGTTAGCTCGTTGCGGCGATACCTGTGTCATCGAGGGGTCGCCGGGACAAATAGCATGTGATAGCATTGCTCTACCTGACAGTAAGAAGCAAGCTTGGCTGTGTCACACTCAAGAGGCAGAATTTTGTTTTGTTAAGAGCGGCTGAAAGGCACCTCTTATTTTATAGTTCCAAGGAGCCATAAGCGGGCAAGTTGGAGTGAAATAGTGGACAGTGGCAGTAGACTGTAGTAGAGAGAGTAGGAGAGATGGGAGTATAGAGAGAGGGTCAGACTTGCTTGGCGGCCAGAAAGAGAGTTTTGTTTGCCAGGGAAGAGTAATGCCTGGCAGTGACATGATACATTAGGAGGCTATGGCTCCTGGTTGGTTCATGAATGTTGCAGAGATGTAGAGAATTCGCTGCTTGTACAGTGTAAAGGAGAAGATATAGACGGAGTAGACTATCTAGCAGAGAGAGTAGGAGAGATGAGAGTATGTATAGAGGGTAGAGAAGTAGGGAAGGCAGAGGACCGAGAAGACGACGGAGACAGAGAGGAAAAGATGAGGGTCACAGGAAATGGTGGGGCAGCCGTGCCTGCTATGTAAAAAGAGCTACATATTCAACAGCCTGCTGAAGTACGCCTGTACAACGATGTAGCCGGGGAAACCGCAGGTCCTGGCGAAGAACCAGACAGGTCTAGGAGGAGGAGGAGAAAGAAACGGCAATTTGAGTATGGAGAACCAAGGTTGTTGCTAGTTGTTTTGATGATTGTTTGTAATAGTGTTTGCGTGGCTCTCTCTTATTTGTAATTTGAGTATGCTCCTGTTTCGAATGTGATGTAATTTGCCCTGAGTTGTGCTGAGTTTCAATTTATACGTTCCCAAAATTTTCGTAATTTTTTTTTTGTTTTCCGAAATTTTTTTGTTAGTGGCAGGGCATTTTATATAGGGCATAAGTAGCAGGGAAATAAGAGGTAGGAATAAAGAAGGAAGAAAGAGAACGATGACAAAGGGGAGAGAGAGAGAGAGAGAGAGAGAGAGAGAGAGAGAGAGAGAGAGAGAGAGAGAGAGAGAGAGAGAGAGAGAGAGAGAGAGAGCGGAATTGGAGATGCCTGCTGCACAATGAGTCTTTTCCCCGCTCTCGCAGTTACGTTATAAGTATAAAAATCTCCCTCCCTTCTTCCCTATTTAATTTCAGCACTTTCCCTTTGTTCCCTTATGTTGAGCCTCTCACAATTTATAGTTGAAAAGTTGTTCTTGGCAATAGCATAATGTAAGCAAAATTCTTAGGAACAGCAACCAGGATAGAACAAGAAATAACGGGTTCAAGCTTGAAAAATTAAGGTTCAAGAAAGAGATAGGAAGAAATTGGATCTCAAATAGTGGTAGATGAGTGGAACGGACTCAGTAATCATGTTGTTAGTGCTAGGACATCAGGGAGCTTTAAGAGAAGATTAGACGGGTTTATGAATGGGGATGATAGGTGGAAAAAGGTAGGTATATTTCATACATGGCGACTCCTACACCAGCCTCGGAGTCCCCATCTGGGGAGGGGACCATAAATGTCCCCAAGTCGGACTGCCTTTCTGTCGACGACCCTAAGTGTCTTGACACCCCTTTAACCTTTTCTTCATTAACTTCTGCAACATTCGCGGTCTAAGATCTAATTTTCTGTAGAACACCTGATTTTTTAATTCTAATTTTCAATTTGTAGAACACCACCTCTCCTCTTCTAAACCTCATCTTCTTTTCCTCACTGAAACTCAGGTGTCTGAGGCAACTGACAGTAGCCCCTTTTCTATTCCCTCCTACTTTCTCTATCCTCATTTTCGATCCAAAGCTGGATTCTGCATTTATGTGCACGATGATTTAACCTGCTCTCGTGCTATGCTCTTGAATCTTCCGAGTTTTCCACCATCTGGCTACGACTACAGAGTCACTCTCATACTAAATTTATCTCTGCTGTATACCTCTTACCTAACTCCTCTGATTATAAGAAATTTTTTGACTACTTAACTTCCAAAGTGGAGCACATTCTGACCCTTTTCCCTTTTGCAGAGATCTCCATTCTTGGAGACTTCAATGTTCACCACCAGCTTTGGCTTTCCTCTCCCTTCACTGACCATCCTGGTGAACTAGCCTACAACTTTGCTATCCTCCATGACCTAGAGTAATTGGTGCAACACCCTACTCGTATTCCTGACCGTCTTTGAGATACGCCCAACATTCTTGACCTTTTCCTGACCTCTAATCCTTCTGCTTATGCTGTCACCCTTTCTTCTCCGTTGGGCTCCTCCGATCACTATCTCATATCTTTATCTGACTGTCTTCAGCCTCTCTCTCACTGCCGCAATGTTGCATATCTAGCTGTCTTCTACCGCTATTTTCATGCTAACTGCTCTTCTGATCTTGCTAACTGCATGCCTCCCCTCCTTCCGCGGCCTCGCTGTACAAGACTTTCTTCTTTCTCTCACCCCTATTCTGTCCACCTCTCTAACGCAAGAGTTAACCAGTATTCTCAATCATTCATCCCTTTCTCTGGTAAACTCTGGAATTCCCTGCCTGCTTCTGTATTTCCACCTTCCTATGACTTGAATTCCTTCAAGAGGGAGGTTTCAAGACACTTATTCATCAATTTTTGACCGCTGCTTTGACCCTTTTGTGGGACCGGCATTTCAGTGGGAATTTTTTTTTATTGGATTTTTGTTGCCCTTGGCCAGTGTCCTCCTTACATAAAAAAAAAAAAAAAGAAATACGTGTAAGCATTGTCGCTTCTTGCAGCTTCCCTTATTTCTTATGTTCTTACCCTCTTGATATTCCTCTAGGGCCTATTGTTTATTCACCAAAATTTTCAGAAGAAAAGTTAAGAGTAGTGCGAGGCGAGTAGTGAGGCGGGGTGGGGTACTCCTTCCGCCCCTCTCCTTCCTCCCACGCGACCACTGAGAGTTCAGCGTGGTGTGTTTCCCAGATACAGCTAGAAGGGCCAGTTGATTTAAGGGGTATTTAAGTAAATTACTGCAGTACACTCCTGGTTATATGAGAAATGCTTATGTGTCTCTATCTGTCTGCTTGTTAGCGTATTTCCTTGGAAGGTATTCTGTGTATATTACGTGACTCCTCGTCTCCTCGTGAATCGATTACCTAGTGAAAGTGAGCAGTCAGGGACCGCCTTGTTTGTTTATGTGGGCCATTTGTGTGTATATAATGTGTTTGTTATATACTACTGCGATGCATGACTCCGATATAAAGTCTGCACGTAGAATATCATTGCATGTCTGGGAAGTTAGATATGATAAAGCACAGCAGAAGGAAATAGTGTTCTGTAAAAGTGGATAGATATTTTCATGTGGGCGTTCATGTGGGCGGTATCTTGTAGAACACTATAACCTTTATATGTGTTTGTCTCTTGTTGCGATTGTGCCTCCCTAGAACGTAGCAGCTGCTGGGGTAGTTTAGCAGTTGTTGTGATATTACCTTGCCTTGTGGGGTGGATGAAACAGGCTGCTGATCTGGTATTATGACCGTCTGTGTAAGGAATGTAAGAGTCAAAAGAGCAACTTGTAACCCATATTAAGCCATGCATGCACCAAGTCACGTAGGTGGTGACTTGGGTGAAAGGTAGTCCAATTTAAGGCAGCTGTAAAAGGAGAAGAAATATGTGGTTGTAACAATATATTCATACATTATATACCACAATAATTATTACCATAAGAAGAATACTAAATATACTTTAATGTTTTTTTTCATATAATTTTCTTTTCACCTTGTGTCTTAAAATCATTACAGAACAGGTCCTATAATGATATTATTTTACTTTGCCTTTTATTCTTTACTTTACCTTTGGTTACTTGGTAGCATGTCCGAGCATTAAAAACAATGATTTGGTAGCGTTACCCTTATTTTGTTTACAGGCACTGATGTCTCTTTGGAGTAATTTATTTACAGTAGTTCGTTTTTTTAGCAAAAGGGGTGAGTGCAACTGGGATGAAGAATGACAGCTCACATTCTCACAGAACAAACAAAATTTATTCAGTTACTATTTCACCACAGTTAATTCACAATTCAATTCATATGAACTTAAGGGAACAACAACAGAGAATTCAACACCCAAATTTCACTATACACTTTCACTTAATGATAGGTACTCATGTCTCCAAAATAAGAAGAATAAGAAGAATTAATAAATAAATAAATAAATAAATAAGTAAAATAAATAAATAAAAAATACAATTTAAAACACTTTATTATGTTTGTCATTTTACAGTTGAGTTAAGAACTTAATATAATTTTATAACAAACAAAATATTTCCCTCCACAACGGGCAGAAGGTTAAAAGGGGGTGGTCCAGTGTCCGTCTCTCATATTCTACACATCTTTTTTTTTTTTTTTTTTTTTTTATGTAGGAAGGATACTGGCCAAGGGCAACAAAAATCTAATAAAAAAAATGCCCACTGAAATGCCAGTCCCTAAAAGGGTCAAAGCAGTGGTCAAAAATTGGTGGATAAGTGTCTTGAAACCTCCCTCTTGAAGGAATTCAAGTCATAGGAAGGTGGAAATACAGAAGCAGGCAAGGAGTTCCAGAGTTTACCAGAGAAAGGGATGAATGATTGAGAATACTGGTTAACTCTTGCGTTAGAGAGGTGGACAGAATAGGAGTGAGAGAAAGAAGAAAGTCTTGTGCAGCGAGGCCGCGGAAGGAGGGGAGGCATGCAGTTAGCAAGATCAGAAGAGCAGTTAGCATGAAAATAGCGGTAGAAGACAGCTAGAGATGCAACATTGCGGCGGTGAGAGAGAGGCTGAAGACAGTCAGTTAGAGGAGAGGAGTTGATGAGACGAAAAGCTTTTGATTCCACCCTGTCTAGAACAGCAGTATGAGTGGAACCCCCCCAGACATGTGAAGCATACTCCATACATGGACGGATAAGGCCCTTGTACAGAGTTAGCAGCTGCGGGGGTGAGAAAAACTGGCGGAGACGTCTCAGAACACCTAACTTCATGGAAGCTGTTTCAGCTAGAGATGAGATGTGAAGTTTCCAGTTCAGATTATAAGTAAAGGACAGACCGAGGATGTTCAGTGTAGAAGAGGGGGATAGTTGAGTGTCATTGAAGAAGAGGGGATAGTTGTCTGGAAGATTGTGTCGAGTTGATAGATGGAGGAATTGAGTTTTTGAGGCATTGAACAATACCAGGTTTGCTCTGCCCCAATCAGAAATTTTAGAAAGATCAGAAGTCAGGCGTTCTGTGGCTTCCCTGCGTGATATGTTTACCTCCTGAAGGGTTGGACGTCTATGAAAAGACGTGGAAAAGTGCAGGGTGGTATCATCAGCATAGGAGTGGATAGGACAAGAAGTTTGTTTTAGAAGATCATTAATGAATAATAAGAAGAGAGTGGGTGACAGGACAGAACCCTGAGGAACACCACTGTTAATAGATTTAGGAGAAGAACAGTGACCGTCTACCACAGCAGCAATAGAACGGTCAGAAAGGAAACTTGAGATGAAGTTACAGAGAGAAGGATAGAAACCGTAGGAGGGTAGTTTGGAAATCAAAGCTTTGTGCCAGACTCTATCAAAGGCTTTTGATATGTCCAAGGCAACAGCAAAAGTTTCACCAAAGTCTCTAAAAGAGGATGACCAAGACTCAGTAAGGAAAGCCAGAAGATCACCAGTCGAGCGGCCTTGACGGAACCCATACTGGCGATCAGATAGAAGGTTGTGAAGTGATAGATGTTTAAGAATCTTCCTGTTGAGGATAGATTCAAAAACTTTAGATAAGCAGGAAATTAAAGCAATAGGACGGTAGTTTGAGGGATTACAGCGGTCACCCTTTTTAGGAACAGGTTGAATGTAGGCAAACTTCCAGCAAGAAGGAAAGGTAGATGTTGACAGACAGAGCTGAAAGAGTTTGACTAGGCAAGGTGCAAGCACGGAGGCACAGTTTCGGAGAACAATAGGAGGGACCCCATCAGGTCCATAAGCCTTCTGAGGGTTTAGGCCAGCGAGGGCATGGAAAACATCATTACGAAGAATTTTAATACGAGGCATGAAGTAGTCAGAGGGTGGAGGAGAGGGAGGAACAAGCCCAGAATCGTCCAAGGTAGAGTTTTTAGCAAAGGTTTGAGCAAAGAGTTCAGCTTTAGAAATAGATGTGATAGCAGTGGTGCCATCTGGTTGAAGTAGAGGAGGGAAAGAAGAAGAAGCAAAGTTATTGGAGATATTTTTGGCTAGATGCCAGAAATCACGAGGGGAGTTAGATCTTGAAAGGTTTTGACATTTTCTGTTAATGAAGGAGTTTTTGGCTAGTTGGAGAACAGACTTGGCATGGTTCCGGGCAGAAATATAAAGTGCATGAGATTCTGGTGAAGGAAGGCTTAAGTACCTTTTGTGGGCCACCTCTCTATCATGTATAGCACGAGAACAAGCTGTGTTAAACCAAGGTTTAGAAGGTTTAGGACGAGAAAAAGAGTGAGGAATGTACGCCTCCATGCCAGACACTATCACCTCTGTTATGCGCTCAGCACACAAAGACGGGTCTCTGACACGGAAGCAGTAGTCATTCCAAGGAAAATCAGCAAAATACCGCCTCAGGTCCCCCCAACTAGCAGAGGCAAAACGCCAGAGGCACCTTCGCTTAGGGGGATCCTGAGGAGGGATTGGAGTGATAGGACAAGATAAAGATATGAGATTGTGATCGGAGGAGCCCAACGGAGAAGAAAGGGTGACAGCATAAGCAGAAGGATTAGAGGTCAGGAAAAGGTCAAGAATGTTGGGCGTATCTCCAAGACGGTCAGGAATACGAGTAGGGTGTTGCACCAATTGCTCTAGGTCATGGAGGATAGCAAAGTTGTAGGCTAGTTCACCAGGATGGTCAGTGAAGGGAGAGGAAAGCCAAAGCTGGTGGTGAACATTGAAGTCTCCAAGAATGGAGATCTCTGCAAAAGGGAAGAGGGTCAGAATGTGCTCCACTTTGGAAGTTAAGTAGTCAAAGAATTTCTTATAGTCAGAGGAGTTAGGAGAGAGGTATACAGCACAGATAAATTTAGTATGAGAATGACTCTGTAGTCGTAGCCAGATGGTGGAAAACTCGGAAGATTCAAGAGCGTGGGCACGAGAGCAGGTTAAGTCATTGCGCACATAAACGCAGCATCCAGCTTTGGATCGAAAATGAGGATAGAGAAAGTAGGAGGGAACAGAAAAGGGGCTACTGTCAGTTGCCTCAGACACCTGAGTTTCAGTGAGGAAAAGAAGATGAGGTTTAGAAGAGGAGAGGTGGTGTTCTACAGATTGAAAATTAGATCTTAGACCGCGAATGTTGCAGAAGTTAATGAAGAAAAAGTTGAGGGGGGTGTCAAGACACTTAGGGTCGTCGACGGAAAGGCAGTCCGACCTGGGGACATTTATGGTCCCCTCCCCAGATGGGGACTCCGAGGCTGGTGTAGGAGTCGCCATGATTTTAAAATTTTTGGAGTGAAGGGTGTGTGTGTTATTAGGTGCTTGTAGTTTTGTGTGGAGGAAGAGAGTTGTCTTTAGAGGGCAGGCTGTGACTACCCCCTTGTGTTGTGAGACACAAAGGGAAACGTTCAGTGAGGTCACAGCTGGGTTTAATGATAAGTTCACAGCACCCCCTGAACAGTGCTTTAGACCTCACTGGGAGTAATTATCGTTTCGGCAGGTGTCTACTGCCTCTGATTCACTATATAAATTAATTTGGAACTCTCCCCAGATGTGTTAATTTCAATGATAGATATAGACCCAAGGTACCACGACCGCCATTACATGACCACTAGGCAAGTTATCAGATACCCTTACGTGTGGTACTCTACCACACTCGACCACCGAAGCTTTATTACCTTTGACTGTGCCCATTTAACATAATCTACAGAATGCACTCAGCTTTTCATTTACACCGTGCAAGACAGAGAGCAGGTGAGTGGGGGGAGTGGCGTCACGAGGCACGGCGGGCTTTGTCTGCCACCGCTAGGGATACCAACACATACACATGATTATTTCACCTATAATTACTTTATCACACCACTTCATTTCCAACTTATTGTCATCGTCTTCCTAAACACACATATATACAGTCACACACCACTCCAACTTCAAATTCAAGGCACTTTACCTGCAACCCAGAGAGGAGGTGAGTTGGAAGTGGCGTCAAGAGGCACGGTGGGCTTTGCCCCGCGCAAGCCAGCGCGTCCCCTCGCTGTCTCGCTTGTAAGTTGCCTCAATAAAATTTAATTCCTTCTCTCCTTTCCCTTGCTATACAACTTTGGGATCTATTATCCTATTAGTGAAGTCAATTAAGGAATGTGGAGAAAAAAAAATGTGGCAGGGGAAAAAAATTATTCCCGGAGTTTTTTATTTTTTTTATTTCCCTTTTGAGTGATATTAATGTGTCACTTGACACATTAATTTTGTACTCCTTGCCTAATTCAGCTATTAGATATACGCGTCAGCGGGTCATTTAAAACACAGTTAGAAGACAAGGAGAGCGGCATTACATTAATACAATCATTGAAGTAAAAATGGAATAGCTATCAGTCCACCTTCAATCAATTGGACACTAAATTGTTAAATGAGAAGAATGCTCAAGCTTATGATCTCTCATTTCAGACTATAAACAACAAGAAATAAATTACAGTGAACAGCTAACTACATCAAAAGGTGAATTAAAACTGTTAAGAAGTAACTTAACTAACAACAGCCCTCTTAGTACAACAGTGAGAGACCAGCCTAACATAACCCTGCCGGCCTTAACTTTACCAGAATTCGTAGGAAATATCACTTAGTGGCTCTCATTCAGGGATAAATTAAAGGGATTAATCCATCAAAGACAAGACATGGCAAAAATAAATAAATTTTACTGTTTGTTAAGCCAAATGAAGGGTACTGCCTACCTAATAGTTTCTGAATTAACCATTACTAAAGAAAATTATGATATTACTATCAAGTTGCTCAAAGAAACTTATGATGATAAAAGTTACTTTATGAACATAAGTTACATTTTTATACTTCATATATTTCACTGTTGTCAATAAAAAGTAAAATGTAAAAAAAATAAATAAATAAAATAAATGCAATACTTTGTAAATGCTGGATATGTCAGAAGAAGGTTGTTTTCTTTGAAATTTCCATAACTGTCTTAAATTATTCCTCAGAAAAGCATAAACAAGGTTCTTTACCCATTACCTCTTGCCGGTCACCTGCCTCCATGATTGCTGTAGTAAATGAAATACACAAATTTATTGTTTTGAATTGGGGAAACTGTTTTAAGAGAATTTTTCTCCGCATTACAGTTGTCAGTCATAAAGTGCTGTGACAATCCTCTTACAAAAAAGGCTTTAGTACCAATGGTTTGTTTCACCATGCTGAATCATGTTAAAAAAAATAATTGCTTAAAGTCTATTATGAATGTAAATTTACTGGAAAAAGATTTACATAAAGGTTTGGCATTAGGTGTCATTGCAACACACAAATTACTATAGGCGTGTGCCAAAAAAAAAAAAAAAAAAAAAAAAAGAACGGAAAGTTGTATGGAAAGTGAGATAGTGACGTGAGGGTACAGACAAAGAAATAAGGAAAGTTGTGGGGAAAACAGTGTGAGATAGTGACGTGAGGGTATAGAAATAAGGCTGATTCACAACCAGGACGCTTGTTAAAAAAGTATCAGTTTCAATACCAAGGGCATGAGTGCACCAAGAGGTTATGGGTTCACAGAGCTACAAGTACACAAACTGTAAATGAAGCAACTTTGCATATATTTTGTGAAAAAAAAAGTGAACTAACTCATGCTGTATACTATATGAACAGTATTAAGATAAATCAATAGCAATTTAAGTAGTTAAGTAATGAGGTAAGGAAACAGTTTTGAAGAATTACTGGAAGACTTGTTTCTCTTGTGTGATGTAATGATTTTTTATTTAAACAATGTTGATAAATTATTTACAAGGAGGATGGTAGCTTGACAAAATTGAGTTAATGTGTGTTCCTTTTAAAAACTAACGGTGATTTAATTAATTACATGAATATACATAAAGGTAATCAATTATGTATTTGTGCATGCACCTTATATATGATAGCCTTTTTTCATTAATCTAATTGTTCATAAGTGTGTAATGACATTTATGCTTATTATCTTTATTACTTTTACAACATTAATGAAATATCAAGCTAATGCTATTTTTCTTTTAATACAATTTGCATTCATTTACCGAAACGTATTTATTTCTTGACATATGTAATTCTAAATTCATCTTAATTATTTCAACTATTGCGTAATTTCAATAACCACTTATAAAAATTAATTATCTCTAAAGCTGACAGCTTACATTATTCTGTAAGTATGGTAACCTGTTTCGTTCTGTGAATTGTGATGCGCCCCCTATATTTTAGTAGATGGTATACACATTTCTGAAATAGCCATAAAAAATAAAGTAAATAAATAAATAATAGGGCAGACGTATCATTATCATAAAGAATGTAACACAGAAGTGATTTATTTAACTCTAATTCACTAATCCAAAAGACAATTTGTAATTTACGATATAATAGCTGCAAACCAAAAGGAAAGTATCGGACAACATTTATAGGCTGCACAAGTTAATCGGGATTGCGATGATAAAAAAAATAAAAAAAAAAGTGAAGCATGAAATATTTTGTTTCTTAAACATTTTTATAAATTGTGTTCTTCAGCAAAAACTCATTCCTTCTGAAGACACATTGTTGAAATATTCGGGGAATAAAAGATCTCTATCTTCATCCTGCTTTTTCTCACCACCAATAATCCCTATCCAGTGTAGATCTTGACAGGCAAAAAAAAAAAAAAAAAAAAAATGTTAAGGCAGCAACAATAACTTTATGGTTTTATTGTACCTTGCTCAAAAATACCTCTTAAACGCTTCTCTTGTAGTTTAGGCATCAGCAGAGCCAAGGAGATAATTGTGATTCCCGTAGGTCTCCACAAAGAAACGAAATTCACACATCAGCTTCTCATTAGACCTCTTATGGACATTCCTTACGGTCACGTTCATGAACACCCAGCAACTTTTAAATTAACATTAATAATACTCTGTGTTAGTGTAGCCAATATAAAATACACAACTAACTAACTAGTTGCTACTTTATGTAACACATGCATTATTGCAGTGTGATGGTAGACTGATAAGTATGCTTGAAGGCACTCATAGATGTAACAAAATTAAAGTTTTGTAATTTCACTGAGTGCATCAGGCCCTACTTCAAGTAGGGCAAGATCTCAAAAAAAAAAAAAAAGAAAGAAAGAAAAGAAAGAAAAAAAGAAAAAAAATAATAAATATACAGGTGAAAAATACAATTCACAAAGAAATCAGCAAAGGAAGAGTAGGCAACTTACATCAACCCAATATCTGAAAAAAAAAAAATATATATATATATATGTATATATATATATATATATATATATATATATATATATATATATATATATATATATATATATATATATATATATATATATATATATATATATATATATATATATATATATATATATATATATATATATATTGTTACGTGTGAGCATACACTGAACTCTAGGGGATGGACCATGAAGGGGTGTTGCTCACACTAACAATGGAAGGGTTAAAAGAAAAGAGAAAAGGAGACATTTTAACTGCTATTTAATATCTTAAAGTTAACCCTTAAATTAAGTAACAATACAAAATTGAAGATTATTTAAGTAAGTAAAAGTAAGTAACAAGGAGTGGCAATCTGAACTGGACTGAATAACTTAAAAGACTGGTTCAGTTAATAACTTAAGCCAAGTTAGTAAATGCATATAGATACAAATTACAAAAATAAACACCTTTACATATACATAATAGAAAATAAATATAAATGTGTTTGTGTGTGTGTGTGTGTGTGTTTATGTGTGTGTGTGTGTGGGTGTGTAACACTGGTGTAACTCTTACCACCGCTCTCGAGTGTATATGAGGCTCCCAGCGTATGCCAAGGCGACCTCAGAGCTGTAGCGACCCTTGGAGGAGACTGAAGCTCGATGGAACTCCACCCCTCGTTATCGGCTTGGTAGCCTGCTAGAGGTCACGTATCCAGTATGCCTCAAGCTATACACGTGGCAGCGCCACGAGTTGAGAGGCAGGCACCTGGTTCCGTGGTAGAGTAGTCACGTGTGTGACAATATATATATATATATATATATATATATATATATATATATATATATATATATATATATATATATATATATATATATATATATATATATATATATATATAATAATAATAATAATAATAATAATAATAATAATAATACGTGCTCCTGATGACAAATCTTGAACTATATGTTGACTAGTGGAGGTGTGGGATTTTTGGGAGGTGAACATATGTTCACCAAACCAAGCTCTGGTAACAGAGGCAGGAGAAGGAGGCAGTAGGCACCTGCCGAAACGAAAATTACTCGCAGTGAGGTCTAAAGCAATGGATCAGGGGATCCGGTAAACTTACCATCAAAACCAGCTGTTACCTCACTGAACTCCCTTTCTGTCTCACAACACAAGGGAGCAGTCACAGCCTGCCCTCTAAAGACAACTCTCTTCCTTCATACAAAACTACAAGCACTTAATTACACACACACCCTTCACTCAAAATTCAAAATTATAATGACGAGTCCTACACCAACCTCTGAGTTCACATGTGGGGAGGGGACCACAAATGTCCCGAGGTCGGACTACTCTTCTGATATCGACCGTAAGTGTCTTGACACCGCCCCCACTCAACATTTTCTTCATTAACTTCTGCAACAATTGCAGTCTCAAATCTAATTTTTCAATTAGGAGAACACTATCTCTCCTCTACTAAATGTCATCTTCTTTTCCTCACTGAAACACAGGTGTCTGTGGCAACTGACACTAGCCCCTTTTTCTTTCCCTCCTACTTTCTTTATCCTCATGTTCAATCCAAAGCTGGATGTTGCGTTTATGTGCGCAATGACTTAACCTGCTCTCGTGTCCATGCTCTTGAATCTGCAGAGTTTTCCACCATCTGGCTACGACTACAGAGTCTCTCTCAAACTAAATTTATCTCTGTTGTATACCTCTCACCTAACTCCTCTGACTATAAGAAATTCTTTTACTTAACTTCTAAAGTGGAGCACATTCTGACTCTCTTTCCTATTGCAGAGATCTCCATTCTTGGATACTTCAATGTTCACCACCAGGTTTGGCTTTCCTCTCCCTTCACTAGCCATCCTGGTAAACTAGCCTTCAACTTTGCTATTTTCCATGACCTAGAGCAATTGATGCAACACCCTACTTGTATTCCTGACGGTCTTAGAGATACTCCCAACATTCCTGACCTTTTCCTAACCTAACCTAATTCTTCTCCTTATGCTGTCATCCTCTCTTCTCCGTTGGGCTCCTCCGATCGCAATCTCATATCTGTATGTTGTCCTATCGCCCCAATCCCTCCTCAGGATCCCTCTAAGCAGAGGTGCCTGTGGCGTTTTACCTCTGTCAGTTGGAGGACCTAAGCAGGTATTTTACTGATTTTCCTTAGAATGACTACTGCTTCCGTGTCAGAGACACATTGCTTAGCAATGATGTTTTCCATGCCCTCGCTGGCTTAAACCCTCAGAAGGATTATGGACCTGATGGGGTCCCAACTATTGTTCTCCGAAACTGTGCCTCCGTGCTTACGCCTTGCCCAGTCAAACGCTTTCAACTCAGTCTGTCAACATCTACCTTTTCTTCTTCCAAGAAGTTTGGCCGGAACACTCGAGCGGGAGGTAACTGCACTCCAGCGCTTTTTTCGTTAGTCAGGAGGGAAGAAGTGGTTGTGAGGTCAAAATGAAGGGTTAAATCTAGAAAGGTAACTAGCTCAGGGAAGGTGAGAAATAGCTTAAGTGTTTACTACACAAATAGTAAAAATATTTTGAATAAAATAAACTTACTTAGAGGAATAGCGTGTGTAGAGAACTTTGATAGCATTGCTTTAACAGAAACTTGGTTAGATATGGCAGGAAAAGAATTTATTCCAGAGATTAAGATAGATGGTTATACACTATTCTATAAAGATAGGGAAAACAGGAGAGGAGGAGAGGTCGCGTTATGCGTTAGGGACACATTACAGTGTTGTATTAACAGTAGAATAAAAACAATAAAACAGAGTCAATAAGGGTATATATTAAGGAAGGACCACAACCAATAGTACTGGGAGTAGTGTACAGGCCACCGAACAGTACAAAGTAAATTGACACTTCACTGTGGCAGGAATTAAATAGAGCAGGCAGATACAGTCAGGTATGTATGGTAGGAGATTTTAATTTTGGGAATATTGACTGGAGTCTGATGGTGGGTAACAAGGAAACAGAGGAATTTCTTAAGGTAATTCAAGATATTTTTTTTTTTTAACGGGTAGTCGTAGAACCCACAAGGGGGAACAGTATTTTATATTCAATTCTTACTAAAAGGGAGGAAGCAGTCACGCAGGTAGAGGTTGGAGGACAGCTAGGTAACAGTGACCATTGGGAAATTAGGTACAATTCAAAATGGGAACAAACTTTTAGAAGCAAAAACACTAGTAAGATACCTGACTTTAGGAGAGTAGTTTGAGGAATTAAAAAGGTACCTCCAAGGAGTTGACTAGCAACGGATGCAGGGTGAGGTTAAGTCTGGGAGGGAGATGAGAGAGATAAAGCAGGATGAGAGATGTGAGGTGAGGCGTGAGGGTGTAGGATAAGAGGAGGGAAGATGTGTCCGCAAGGGTGGAGGAGAGAGAGAGAGATAGGGGAAGATAGGTGTGAGTATCTTGGGGGGTCAGGTCATGCTGAAATGGGAGAGATGAGGTCGAGGCGAGTAGATGAGGGAGTGAAGAGGATGGAAGGGGCTGAGATGAGGGGATTCTGTGAAGTAAATGTAGATGAGTTGTATAAATATTTCGTAAAGTGCATACAGGTCAATTAGCAAACATTCCGTATAAAACAATAAAATCACAAAAAAATGACTCTAAATGAATGACTGCTAGGTTAAAACATTATATATGGTGGAAGAGAAGTATATATAAGAGATTAAGGGCAGGTGAAGAAGTTTTAAGGCCACAATATAAAGAATTAATTAGAACAGTCAGGATGTTAACGAGGAAAGCTAAGGGCAATTATGAATTAAACGTAGCCAGCCAGTCGACGACGGACCACAAAGGATTTTATCAGGTATACAGGACAAAGAATAAGGGTACTATAGGTCCATTAAAGGCAACAGATGGGGAGCTGGTTAGCTGGGGAGGAGATTAGTAAACTTCTGAATGAGTATTTTTTAACTGTCTTCAGCCAGGAAAACATGCAGGATATGCCAGATAGTGAACAGGTGTTTAGAGCAGATGAGAATGAGAAGCTGACAGATATTTCCATAACTAGGGAGATAGTGGAACAGGAGATGGATAGGCTAAAAAAGTTCAAGACACCAGGACCTGATGAAATATATCCCAGAATACTTAAGGAATGTAAAGAGATTATTAGAGGCGCGCGGCGCAACAACGACGTAACCGAGAAATGGAAGTTTCGAGAAAAACGCGCTCAAAGTTAAACACTGATTGCGCACAATAGGATACCCTTAAATAAGTAAGTATTATACATCATTTGAAAGGTCTTGGGTAGTTCTGTTTGGGGATGTAGGTTTCGAAGTGATAGGTGACGATTTTGGGTGGATGACTTACGCGTTAATTAACGCGTATACCGTAGGTAATAATTTTTTTTCCCGATATTGTTTTCAATTGTTAATAATGTGTTAGAGCCTATTACACATAGTATTAGGTGAAAGTTTCATGAAGATTGGTACATAAATAAATTTTTTATGAATTTTTTTCCGAGCGTAAAAAATAAAACTTACTCATTACCGGCACGTTATTACTCCTACCATAACTTTGACGTCCTGCTATGACTAACAGTGTGTAATGCTGATAATTTTATGTTTGTGCATGCATTCTGGTAAGTATTAATGGAAAGCCGCTATGTCAAGAACATTATGAAGAAACGAATTTTTTTTTTTTTTTTGTATTCAATGAATATAGTTGGCTCTCATCCTTTACACTGGCTTGAGACAGTTAAGTTGATTACCAGGATACGTCTGTTTGATCCTGGCAATGCCCTTAGCGGATTTACCAACCCTTTAAATCCCCCTTCAACCCATTAAGTCGGGTTGACTGGGGATTTAAAAAACTTACGTAAGGCTGGTGGCCACAGCAAGATGCTGTGACACTTTCGTCTGCACTCTAGTAGCCATAGTTGCGTAAAGAGTCACGAGAAAGGTAGCGTGCGTCTGTGCTCGGGCGTGTTAAAGGGCAGAGTGGATGAGCACATGGTGAGTGTGTTGTCACCATGGCAACGGCGCTGGTAAACATGGCAGCGGTGCTGTGATTGGCTCGCCCGCGCCGGGCGGCTGCAACCGCGCCGCTGATTGGCCATACGCACGTGAGGCTGGGAGGAGCAGGTTGCGTCGTTGTTGTACCGCTTTCGAGATGTTAGTCCAGAGAAATTTTCTCCGCACTACGCTCGACTTTGAGCCTTAGTACAGGTGCTTAGATGGTCGAATATGACTTGGCCGACATCACCACGAGACTTTTACACCCTTCTACCACACGGAGCAGGCAAAAACACGAAATCTCAAATTTCACGGTTACGTCGTTGTTGCCCCGCGCGCCTCATTAGTGAGCCGTTAGTTTCTGTCTTTAGGAAATCACTGGAGTCGGGTGAGGTACTAGTAATGTGGAGGCAAGCTAATGTAGTACTCATCTTTAAGAAAGGAGATAAAACTTTAGCGTCTAATTATGGACCTGTCAGCTTAACTTCAGTTGGAGGTAAAATAATAGTTGGAGTTAATAATAGCGAGGAACATTAAGGAACATTTAGACAAACATAACTTGATTAATCAGTCACAGAATGGCTTCACGAAGGGGAAGTCTTGCCAAACAAACCTGTTAAGTTTTTACAATAAAGTGTACGAGGCAGTAGATAATGATGATAGTTATGTCATCTTATATCTGGACTTTAGTAAAGCATTTGACAAGGTACGCCATCAAAGGCTCCTGAGAAAGGTTACGGCACACGGGATAGATGGGAGGGTGTTAGGCTGGATAAGGTCATGTCTAAGCGACAGGCGACAAAGAGTTGTAATAAACGGCTGGAGTGGGGTCATGCAATTAGTGGGATGCCACAGGGACAGTATTAGGGCCATTGTTGTTTTTAATATATATATATATATATATATATATATATATATATATATATATATATATATATATATATATATATATATATATATATATATATATATATATATATGTATGTATGTATTAACAATTTCGTTAGTCGAATTAGTAGTGATCTTAATAAATTTGCGGATGACACAAAGATAGGTAGATTAATTAGGTCAGAATCGGATGCCATTGCCTTGCAGACAAATTTAGATAGGATGAATTAATGGACGGACAGATGGCAAATGCAGTTTAATATCAATAAATCTAAAGTACTTAGCGTAGATAGAGGAAACCCACACTGTAGGTGCACATTAAACAACGAAAGTCTGGTAGGTACAGGGTACAAAAAAGATTTAGGAGTTACAGTTAGCTCTGAAATCAGTCTAGGAAAAAAATGCATAGAGGCCAGAAACAGGGCAAATAGGGTATTATGATTAATTTTTGAGGAGTGTTAAAAGAAATAAGAAATAAGGGAAGCTGCAAGAGGCGACCAGGCTTACAAGTGGCAGTCCCTGGATGAGGAGTATTCCTTACGAGGCGAGGTTGAAGCTGTTAAATTCACATTCTTTAGAGAGACGTAGGTTAAGCGGGGACATGATAGAAGTATTTAAGTGGTATAAGGGGATGTAAGCAAAATTCTTAGCATCAACAACCAGGATAGAACAAGAAATAAAGAGTTCAAGCTTAAAACATTTAGGTTTAGGAACGAGATAGGAAGAAATTGGTTCTCAGATAGAGTGGTAGATAAGTGGAACGGACTCATTTATCATGTTGTTAGTGCTAAGACATTAGACAGCTTTAAGAGAAGATTAGACGGGCTTTTGGATGGGGATGATAGGTGGAAATAAGTAGGTATATTTCATACAGGGACTGCCACGTGTAAGCCTGGTCGCCTCTTGCAGCTTCCCTTATTTCTTATGTTCTTATGTTCTTATGTTCTACATTTAGCCTCTGCCTAAAAAGGGTGACCGTTCTAATCCCTCAAACTACTGTTCTATTGCTTTAATTCTCTGCCTATCTAATGTTTTTGAATATATCGTCAACAAGAAGATTCTTAAACATCTCTCACTTCACAACCTCCTATTTGATCGCCAGTATGGGTTCCGCCAAGGCCGCTCTGTTGGTGATATTCTGGCTCTCTTAATTGAGTCTTGGTTATCTCCTTTTAGAGATTTTGGGGAAACTTTTGCTGTTGCCTTAATTATATTCAAAAGCTTTTCATAGAATCTGACACAAAGCTACCCTCCTACGGCTTCTATTCTTCTCTCTGTTACTTCATCTCGAGTTTCCTTTTTGAACGTTCTATTGCTGCTGTAGTAGACGGTCACTGTTGTTCTCCTAAATCTATTAACAGTGGTGTTCCTCAGGGTTCTGTCCTGTCACCCACTCTCTTCCTGTTATTCAGTAATGATCTTCTAAACCAAACCTCTTCTACACCACTCCTGCGCTGATGATACCACCCTGCACTTTTCCACGTCTTTTCATAGACGTCCAACCCTTCAAGAAATAAACATTTCACGCAGGGAAACCACAGAACACCTGACTTCTGATCTTTCTAAAATTTCTGATTGGGGCAAAGCAAACTTGGTATTGTTCAGTGCCTCAAAAACTGAATTTCTTCATGTATCATCTCGAAACATCCCTCCAGACAACTATCCCCTCTTCTTCTATGACACTCAACTGTCCCCCTCTTCTACACTGAACATCCTCGGTATGTCCTTTATTTATAATTTAAACTGGAAACTTTACATCCTATCTCTAGCTAAAACAATTTCTATAAAGTTAGGCGTTCTGAGACGTCTCTGCCAGTTTTTTCTCACCCCCTCAGCTGCTAACTGTATGGAGTATGCTTCACATGTCTGGGGATTCCACTCATACCGCTCTTCTAGACAGGGTGGAATGAAAAGCTTTTCGTTTCATCAACTCCTCTTCTCTAACTGACTGTCTTCAGCCTTTTTCTCATCGCCGGAATGTTGCATTTTTTTGTTATCTTCTACCGCTATTTTCATACTAACTGCTCTTCAGATCTTGCTAACTGCATGCCTCCCCTTTTCCCGCGGCCTCGCTTCTGTCCACCTCTCTAATGCAAGAGTTAACCAGTATTCTCAATCATTCATCCCTTTCTCTAGTAAATTCTGGAAGTCTCTTCCAGCTTCTGTATTTCCACCTTCCTGTGACTTGAACTCCTTCAAGATGGAGGTTTCAAGAAACTTATCCTTCAATTTTTGACCACGACTTCAGACCTTATTAGGGACCAGGATCTCGGTGGGCTTTTTTTTTTTATTAATTTTTGTTGCCCCTGGGCAGTGTTCCTCCTCCTTTAAAAAAAAAGATAAACAAATAAATAAATAAATAAATAAATAAATAAAACAAGAGATTTTTTGAATAGTTTTAACCAAATCTACCCTTATATAACCAAAACCACCTAAATTAAGTACCCATAACATAATCTAACTAAACCATACCTAAGGACGGCATTTTTTTTTTTTTAACAAAGGGACCAAATTGCAAAACTATGATATTCGTTTTTTTTTAGTATTATAGATGATTCTGAGCATAATACACGTCGAAAATACTTAATTTTACGTCTTCTCCCTTCATGCCCCTATGATCTTGGGGAGTCATCGGGAAGTGGGATTTATGGGCAGGGAACATGTAAATGATCATTTTAGGGTACTTGGATGGAGATAATAGCTTAAAAGAGTGGAATTCTTACCTGACCTAGCCTAACTTGACCTAAACGGCGTGGATCACCTAACAAAAGCTCCTAATCATGGAAACTACTGTTAATATGCCATGAAAGCTTTAATTAAGTTTCTCGGTATTCATATAGAAAATAAAAATTTATACTCCTTAATATGTACAGCGTTATGGTCCTTTCTTAAAATAATACCCTAAGGAGTAATTTATGACAGGAAGTCCATAGGAGAAAAGTCTATATATATATATATATATATATATATATATATATATATATATATATATATATATATATATATATATATATATATATATATATATATATATATATATATATATATATATATATATGAAATGTCTTCACTAACGTACTGCAATGTTTTATTTTCTGCCTGTTAGAGTGTGGTTCTCCTTATAACACATGAATTAACTTACAAAACCACATGAGGTAAACAGTAGGCATGATGATGGACAATATACTTGTGTATACTTATTCAGCGAATGGATTGGTTGAAACCCTCAGTAACCAAAGAAAAGTGTACTTACCCGGCAGAGGTTTTCTTCACTCCTATGTGCTTAACTCCGTGGTGTCATATAAGATTCTGTTGAAACAACTTTCTGACGCCCACGGGATACAGTTTGTAAGAATTGAAGCGTCTTGGTTCTCATGGAATATACTTATCTCCATTTTTCCGGACCTCTTCTTGAGTTTTTCTTGACTTTTTACATTAGTTTTAAATTTGACGAGGCTATGCTCTAAACTTAGACATTACAAAATCCATAATCATCAGAACTAAGTCATCAAATTGTGAGTAGGACATCTTGTTGAGATATAAAAAGCCCTCGCTGTCGGTGGTGGTGTTTCTGTAGTTACTTTTCGGTTCAGTGACTTTTTTCATAATGAGTATAGCAGGAAGAGAGCGAGTAAGTCTGCTCGTTAAATTTACGCCCCTATATGATGTTTGATTGCTAGGTAAGGTAATATTTATAATTCTGAGAACTTACCGAGCTTAATAGGTAACTTAGGCGAAAAAAAAAACATTCATCAAGGACTGGGGCCGAAAATATACCAGTTCAATTATTTAACTGTTTATATATATATATATATATATATATATATATATATATATATATATATATATATATATATATATATATATATATATATATATATATATATATATATATATATATATACCCGGAAAAGGTTATAGCGTGTGTGTGTGTGTGTGTGTGTGTGTGTGTGTCTGTGTGTGTGTGTGTGTTGCCAGACGCTAAAGCATCACACCTTTCAAAGCATGACTAAACATTGCGTTGCACTGCACCAGTCATCGTTTTAGTTCTTCAGTGGCTACTAAAACATTATAATACTAAAACTTTCATTCGTGCATAGCCTAGGCATGGTGTGTAATGACATCACCACCTGGCAACACTTGGTCTGAATTCAGCTTGTTCGCTGATTAGCTCTAATTTCTCCTTATGTATATACTCTTCCAGACTTGGAAAAATGCCTCCTGGTCTCCCCAACCCCGTCCAGTGCCGCTTGCTCAACCGACTCGCTGCTGCTTCCAACACACACACACACACACACACACACACACACCGGCCATAACATTTTCCGGGTCTATAAAAACAGTTACAACACTTGACCTCTTATATTTTCGGCGCCAGTCCTTGATCCAACACACACACACACACACACACACTATATACATGCACAAAGACACGTCGCCGCAGCCACCAGTGAACACTTCTGTCGCCACCGAACGAAACTTTCTGAAAATTGTGACAACACTTATATTATTACATCATAGTCATATATACCTTTCGTTTCAATACCATAAGCACCATAGTTTCCCTTCTCTCTCCAGCAGAGCGGAGAGTTCCCCAAGCACCTGTACGAGGAGCTGCTCTCAACAATTAGTCGCGGGGACAATGTGCAAGCGGTATCCAGCCTTCTGTGTAAGGGCACCCCTATAGAGCCCCTGGGTGGCCGCTCCGTCCTCAGACTGGCTGTCACTACCGACCGTGCACGCACCGTCAGCCTACTGTTGGCAAGCAGCGCGTCGCTGCCCGCCAGCCTGCTGCAGGAGGCTTGGCAGAGCCCCGATGTGACCCACAGGGTGCTGGCCTCTCTCACCACCGTGAGTATCCTCCCTTGCCTGTCTCACAGCTGTGCCACATTAAAGGTGAGGACGAGCACCGGCACTGGACCCGAATCTCAGCGGTGGCTCCTATGTAGTGTGGAAAGTAAAAAAAAAAAAAAAAAAAAAACTTGTATGAGTTATAGGTTTGCTAGTTTTTTAAGAATGAACCTTTGTACCAACATCCTCATTTCCAAGTTTTACTGATATGCATGGCAGATCTGTAGCACACCAAAGTTGCCCAATATTAGAGAACATGCAACAGAATCTCATAATTACATAAAAGGACACTTTAGTTCAGTGTTTAGACAATGCAATGAAGTAGGTCTCATAATTGTTGAATCCTTGTTAATTCATCAGTATAAGCCTAAAATCAAGTGTAATAACGCCTGGCAAACATGACATTTTAAAAAAATGTAAGAATGCTTTTATTATATATATATATATATATATATATATATATATATATATATATATATATATATATATATATATATATATATATATATATATATATATATATATATATATATATATATATATATATATATATATATATATATATATATATATATATATATATATATATATATATATATATATATATATATATATATATATATATATATATATATATATATATATATATATATATATATATATATATATATATATATATATATATATATATATATATATATATATATATATATATATATATATATATATATATATATATATATATATATATATATATATATATATATATATATATATATATATATATATATATATATATCTTTTTTCTTTTTAATTAATTATTTAATTTTATTTTATTTTTTACTGACTAGGTAAGGTTCCATTCGTATTTGCATTTTTGGGGGGATTTATGACAATGGGCATAGCTGCCCCGCCTTTTCCTTCCCCATCTCTCTCTCTCTCTCTCTCTCTCTCTCTCTCTCTCTCTCTCTCTCTCTCTCTCTCTCTCTCTCTCTCTCTCTCTGCGCAAGGTGCGTAGCTGATGTCGGGACCCTTCCTCCCTCACAGGCCTACTGCTGCCGGCTTCGTGCAGAGAAGCGTCACCTGGAAAAGATCAGCGGCGCCCTTGTTGAGGGCATCAACTATTTGGTGGAAACCATCGAGGGAAATGCCCCGTGGCAGGCTGTCAGGAGATGGGAAAAGGAGACTGACCGGACAGCACTGAACGACCTCTTGGTAAACGCCACGGCTTCCAACTGCAGTGAGATTGCCGCCTTTCTGCAGATTGCAGAAGATTGGCCTTTTTCTACTGGAACTTCAGCTGCCAGTGCCCTTCACGCTCCCCTGGAGGCCGGCCACCAGGAAATAGCCGAGCTGCTGCTCAGCCCACATATGCTGGACACACACGGTCGCCTTCTGGTGCAAATGATGACTGACGAGGAGTGACAGAGACTGGAGAAGGTGAGGCTGTCTATCCGTGCTGTCTAGTTCTCTCTCTCTCTCTCTCTCTCTCTCTCTCTCTCTCTCTCTCTCTCTCTCTCTCTCTCTCTCTCTCTCTCTCCTGGTACTACTACTACTACTACTACTACTACTACTACTACTACTACTAGTACTACCACTACTGCTAGTACTACTACTATATACACCAGTAAGGAAATTTATCGATACACAACAGTGCCCAGGATGTCATTTTATATATTTCGTAGTACATCAATACTTTGTAGGCTATAACAGCAATATGATAGAATTTAAGAAGAATTTGTATGGCGGCATGGTCACTTCACCAACTGATGAAAACTTCAGCATCTATCACCCTTATTTCATCTGCTACGCTGTCTTGGTCACATTCCTGTAGTAATCCTCAAACGCATAGAGTATATGGAATTTCTCGGATAATATGGAAATAACCTTAACCTCTTCTCTCGTGGTTAATACTTACATATCAGATGGAATTAAGGTTATAGAACATCATACAGTATATAGCAACTTCCGAAAACTTGCGAAAAAAAAAAGTAAAAAATAAAAATGTCCGGGATTGAGTGCATTTATCATGCCAGGGTGTTCGGGTTGTGGCCGGAAAGGCCATTAAAGGGATGGTGAGCTGGTTAGTTCTGGGGAGGAGAATAGTAAAATTCTAAATTAGTATTTTTTTACTGTCTTCACCCAGGAAAACATGCAGGATTTACCAAATAGTGAACAGATGTTTAGAGCAGATAAGAATGAGAAGCTGACAGATATTTCCATAACTAAAGGGATAGTGGAACAGGAGATAGACAGGCTAAAAAAGTTCAAGACACCAGGACAAGATGAAATATGTCCCAGAGTACTCAAGGAATGCAAAGAGGCTATTAATTGGCCGTTAGTTTCTGTCTTTAGGAAATCACTGGTTCGGGTGAGGTACCACTAATGTGGAGGCAGGCTAATGTAGTACCCATATTTAAGAAAGGAGATGAAACTTTTCGCATCTAACTATAGACCTGTCAGCTTAAATTCAGTTGTAGGTAAATTATTGGAGTCAATAATAGCGAGGAACATTAGGGAACTTTTTAGACAAACATAACTTGATAAATGAGTCACAGCATGGCTTCACGAAGGGGAAGTCTTATTCATGTAGTTAGTGTGGTGCCACAAGGATCAATATTATCAATGACTTGGATTGTGGAATTAGTAGTGATGTTAGTAAATTTGCGGATGACACAAAGATAGGTAGATTGATTAGGTCAGAATCGGATGCCATCGCCTTGCAGACAGATTTAGATAGTATGAATGAATGGACGGACAGATAGCAAATACGGTTTAATATCAATAAATCCAAAGTACTCAGCGTAGGTACAGAAAACCTACACAGTAGGTACACATTAAACAACGAAAGCCTGGTAGGTACAGGGTACGAGAAAGATTTACGAGTTACAGATAGCTCTGAAATCCGTCTAGGAAAAAAAATGCATAGAGGCCAGAAACAGGGCAAATAGGGTATTAGGATAGATTTTTAGGAGTGTTAAAAGTAGAATGCCCGAAGTAATACTAAAGTTATACTTGGCGCTGGTCAGACCTCATCTAGACTACACGGTGCAGTTCTGGTCCCTAAATTACAGGAAAGATATAGGTCTATTAGAATCAGTACAGAGGAGAATGACTAAAAGGATACAGGGGATGAGGAGTATTCCTTACGAGGCGAGACTGAAGCTGTTAAATTTATTTTTTTTTTTTTGAGAGACGTAGGTTAAGAGGGGACCTGATAGAAGTCTTCAAGTGGTATAAGGGTTATAAGAAGGGGGATGTAAGCAAAATTCTTTGGATCAGCAACAAGGGTAGAGCAAGAAATAACGAGTTCAAGCTTGAAAAATTTAGGTTTAGGAAGGAGATAGGAAGAAATTGGTTCTCAAATAGAGTGTATCCTCAAAGATCTACACACTTGTGCCTCCACCAGTAAAAGAAAAGCTATTCAGTTTGTGGGATCAAATGAAAGGACCCAATACAGCATGAACGCCTGGTGTAAGTACATTAGTGATGGTCATGATGAAGAAGATAAACTCTCTCTCTCTCTCTCTCTCTCTCTCTCTCTCTCTCTCTCTCTCTCTCTCTCTGAGAAATGTAATTAATTTAAGAAAAGAACATAAATCTGCCAGAACTCTGTCATTACCAATTCTTCCAATCTTTGATACAAAAGATTATTAGGGAAGTACACACACACACACACACACACACACACACACAGTGTGAGTGAGGGAGGACATACTCTACTGCTCTCCATGCAACTGACGGAAGTTACCTCTTATGTTATTACAGGATTGAGTCAAAACTCAAAACAAAGTATAGTAATAATGGTGAAGGTCTAAGCAACATTGTGAAGTCATTACAAAGTGAAAAAAAAAATGAACGTAAACAAATCATACGCCTGACAGTGCGTTTCAGTGCTGGATAGGGTGTGGGGAGCTGCTGGCTTCACAGGCTTTTGGTAATGAACGAATGATTGACTCAAACTAACAAGAGTACAACTATCATCATCATGGCTTCAAAAAGCCATCAAAGAAAAAAAAAAAGATACCTTCTTTGATTTTGCAGATAATGAAGAATTTAAGAGGTTGGTATCCAGAGTCAAAGACCTAAAAAAAAAATTGTAAGAAGAAAAATATATGCTTGAAAAGATACTGAGAAGAAATGGAGGATTGGAACCCGAAATAAATAAAAGAGAGGAAGAAACTAACAAGACATCAAAGGAGTTAAAAGAAATCAAATCAGTCAAAGGATATTGGTCTTCGAGTGTTTCAAAATGAGCATAACATAAGGAAAGTAAAACAGGAAGCTGAGAAGGTGAAAGCATCAGGTGATATAGAAACAAAAAAAAAAAAAATACAAAGAAGAAAAATATAACTAACTAGTAAAATTGAGCCATCATGTAAAGATGACATATACTAAGATTCTAAAGAAAAAATGAGATCAAACAGACACAAACAGGAAAAATAGATATAAAGAAGGAAATAAAATAATAGTATATATATATATATATATATATATATATATATATATATATATATATATATATATATATATATATATATATATATATATATATATATATATATATATATATATATATATATATATATATATGTTCTTTGGCATAAAAGTTTGGCATAAAGTAATCATAAATAGGATTGGAAGAGACAAACATGAGCTTGCAAAGATAGCTAAGATTTCAAATGGAGAAAAAAAATTGGCAGTTAAGGAATTTTCAAGGCTTGGAAAGTATGATTCAAAAACAAACCGACCGTTCAATATTGTACTGCAAAAACGCCAACATGGTGGAAACAGTCTTGAGAAACTCTAGGTAGATAAAGAAAAATGGGCATGGGAAACATATAAATGTAAGCAGATGCTTGAACATCTATTTCTGGAAAAGCAAAAGAGTAATCCAGAAAAAAAGAAACACTGATAACTTAAAAATAAGATGTGAAGAAATAGAGGCAGAGATGAAAGCACTGGACAAAACAAAGCTATGGGTCCTGATGGCATTTGCTGCTGGGTATTGAAGTAATCTGAAAAAAAGAATTAAGTAAGCCATTGAACATATTAATGCAAGATTCCCTAAAGCAGGAGAGGTTGCCAGAAAGCTGAAAGAGAGTAAATGTAATAGCGCTATTTAAGAATGGAAACAGACCCTCTCAACTATAGGCCAGTTTCTCTAAAAAGTGTAACATGCAAAGTCATGGAAAGAATAGTAAAGAAGAACTGGGTAGATCATACAGAAGGTAACAAATTATTATCTGGCAAACAATTTGGTTTCAGAAAAGGAAGATCCTGAGTACCAAACTTGTTAAGCTATTACACCAT